>NW_024384065.1:0-30343 GCF_016835505.1 Polypterus senegalus
TCAAAGACAATTTATTTTGTATGACTGTGTTTAGTGTTACAATTTCGAATAGTTGGAATAAAACATTAGAAAAAATATATTGTATACATGCGATGGGCTGGCGCCCTGCCCAGGGTTTGTTTCCTGCCTTGTGCCTTGTGTTGGCTGGGATTGGCTCCAGCAGACCCCCGTGACCCTCAAGTTAAGATATAGCAGGTTGGATGATGGATGGATGGATATTGTATACAATATTTTTCACATTATTGTGAGTATATGTGGCAATACAACATTCTTGCTCACTGAAACAATTAATTGATATTGGCAGCTAAACCACTACTTTAATATAAATATCCATCCATTATCCAACCCGCTGAATCCGAACACAGGGTCATGGGGTCTGCTGGAGCCAATCCCAGCCAACACAGGGCACAAGGCATGAACCAATTCTGGGCAGGGTGCCAACCCACCACAGGACACACACAAACACCAAGCACACACTAGGGCCAATTTAGAATCACCAATCCACCTAACCTGCATGTCTTTGGACTGTGGGAGGAAACCGGAGCGCCCGGAGGAAACCCACACAAACACGGGGAGAACAAGCGAACCCAGGTCTCCTAACTGCGAGGCAGCAGCGCTACCACTGCGCCACCATGCCGCCTAATATAAATATACATGTATGTATTTGTTTTTTTGCGCATTTTTAAACTGTTTTTTGTTTTTCAAACTGTTAATAGTACTAGAGTTTTTTTTATTGTAAAAGTGTATTTAATTGTAAAAGTGTAATTTAATGTAATTACATGTTTTAGAACAGTGTAACTATAGCTAGTCATTCCTAATACTTGAGGTGTAATTACTGTATAAGTACAGGGTGGTCCAGATCTAATTATGCAACTCTTAATGCAATGCAGGAAAACAATACAATTTCGGGTGATTGGTGCTACTAGTCCGGCCAAACATTTCATTGATTTGGGAGATCTTGTTTCTATGCACTGCAGGCGGTCCAAATTCTTCCAACATCCTATGTTCCACATTGTTATAGCGTAATGATAATTGCATAATTAGATCTGGACCACCCTATATGAATTAATGTTTATTATTATGCAGGGCTTCCTTCTTAACAATTATACTCACTATGATACAGAGAGAAAAATAATAAATACAGTACATACAATTTTATTTCTTTTTCACAAAACAAAACAAAAAGGCTGATCCTCCAATTAGCTGTGAACCACCCAATCTCACTGAGATTGCACAGGTGGTGAACCAGCTGAGAGGGGGAAAGGCTGCAGGGATCTGTGGTATACGGGGTGAATTTCTCCAGGCTGGTGGTAAGGCTGTCCTCCTGGCATTGCAAGCAATCTTTAGATCAATTTGGGAGACTGGCATCATCCCAACTGACTGGAAAACGGGACTTGTCGTCCCTATCTGGAAAGGGAAGGGTGACAGACTGGATTGCAGCAACTACAGGGGGATAACACTGCTCTCGGTGCCGGGTTAGGTCCTTGCTAAGGTCGTCCTCAATAGGATCCGTGATCACTTGCTCACCAACCAGCAATCGGAACAGTCTGATTTTACTCTTAAGAAGTCTACCATCAACTGCATCCTGGCACTGAAGGTTCTCATAGAGCGCAAATGAGAATATTGGCAGAGTTTCTTTGCAGCCTTTGTCGATTTTCGTAAAGCATTCGACTCAGTTGATCGAGCAACCTTGTGGTACATCCTGATGATTCGCGGGATCCCCTCCAGGTTGCTGGATATCATGGCTGGCCTGTACACTGGTACTGTGAGTGCTGTGCAGAGTAGAGGCAAGACCTCTGAGTTTTTCCCTGTTGATTCTGGGGTTCATCGGGGTGTGTTCTTGTTCCTCCTCTGTTCAATGGTTGTATGGACTGGGTGTTGGGTAAGGTTGTGGGGTCCAGCGGCTGTGGGGTATCTGTTGGTGAAGAAAGATTCACGGATCTTGACTTTGCTGACAATGCTGTAATCTTCGCAGAGTCAATGGTGGCTCTGATCGGGGCGCTTGAGAGACTAAGTGAGGAGTCTGAGTGTCTGGGCTTACGAGTGTCCTGTATAAAAACCAAAATCCAGGCCTTTAATGACCTATTGGACAAAGCCATCAGCAGTGTGTCTGTTTGTGAAGAGGATGTTGACCTTGTTGAGAGGTTTATTTACCTTGGCAGTGACATTCGTGTCTCTGGTGTCTCTTCCTGTGAAGTCAGTAGATGGATTGGGAGAGGATGGGGAGTCATGTAGTCGCTGGAAATGGGTGTATGGCGCTCCTGATATCAATGCAAAAGGACGAAGGTCCAAGTGTTTAGAGTCCTGGTTCTTCCTGTCTTACTATATGGTTGTGAGACACGGAAGCTATCCAGTGACCTGAGATGAAGACTGGACTTCGTTGGTACTGTGTCTCTCCGGAAAATCCTTGGGTACTGTTGGTTTGACTTGGTTTGTCGAATGAGCCATTGCTCATGGAGTCCCGAATGAGGCACATTACCTGCATTGTGAGGGAGCGTCAGTTATGTCTCTGCCAAGGTAAATAAACCTCTCAACAAGGGCAAAACTCTCTCCTCAAACAGACACACTGCTGATGGCTGTGCCCAAGAGGTTATTAAAGGTCTGGATCTTGGCTTTTATCCAGAACACTCGCAAACCCAGACACTCAGATTCCTCACTCAGCACCCCAATCAGAGCCTCCATTGAATCAGATCAGTCACCAGATCCATGAGGACTGAGACTATCCTCATAGCCAGCCCTGTCAGTGCCACTGGCTGCACTGAAGTCACCCATGACCAGAGGAGTGCCACCTCGTGGGCACTCATCAACCACTGAGCAAGCTGCGAATAAAATATCTTCCTCGCCAAGACATCACTTACCGCGGTCGGAGCATACACTGAGACAACAATCAAGGCACCCAGAGAGTGCTGTAATCTGAGTCTCATAATACGCTTGTTGAAAGGAGAGACATCGGACACCATTGGAAGAAGCCAATCCGCTACAGCAACAGCTACTCCCCGAGTATGACAACCATCAGACCAACCAGACTAATGAAAGGTGTATCCACCTACAGAGATCTGGCCAGTCCCCGATCTGCGCACCTCAGAGAGTGCCATCACTGAAATGCGGAGTTTACGCAGCTCCTCTGACAGCAGAGGAAGATGATCATCTTGTCAGAGAGACAAGACATTCCATGCGCCCACCTGTATGGGCCGCCCCAAATTGGGACCTGAGTACAGCGATGCCTCAGCACCACACCAGTTCTGATCCCCAACAGACATGACCCTAATGGCTCTCCAATAGTTTTGACTCTTCCGGGGATGGGGCTCCCGAGGGCTTTCCCCCATCCCCTTCATGATGCGAGCAGCCTTCCTATGGGCGGCTGCAGCAGTGCTACTCCCGTGGAGAGCAAAAAGGAGTCCTTTCTGTAGTCTCGGAGCTCTGTGAAGTTTTTTTATGGTGGCTGGATTGCCAATCCTGCCACCAACCCTCATGATTTCTCTGCAAGTTGGAGGACTGCTTGCAGGGCCAGATACAGTTGAACATCATGCCCAGGACAAAACTTAATCAGAACTTACATTTTTCAGTAGAGAGCTTTTAAACACTAGAACCTCTGAACTTGTTAATATTTGTGAGTTATAATGGAACATAAGTAGTTTTTGACTCTTTAACTGTAAATGTCCTTCACCACACTTTGCCAGTTGTATTTGAGAATGCAAATGGACAGTTTCAGAAGTTCACAGTTGAAAAACATAAAAAAACTACCTGTGTTTTTTTTCCATTTTTCACCTTTGACTGGGTATTGATGTTTCAAATTACTACAGAGTAAAAAGCCAGGTTAACTGACAGAACAATATTATTGTGTTCTTGAATTGCTGTGGTCTGGAATTTTCCAGTCAGAAATAACTTTGTTAAATAGTTACCCATTGTAAACAGAGCTAACATCAGTGCAATAAATAATTAAAATATGTAAGACTAAAATCATTAAATTTGACTCAAAAATCACAAAAAGTACAGATATGTTAGTTACTAAAAGATGCTAAAAATGTAATTTGAATTTGTAGCAGGGGAGTAGTATAGGGGCGTCACTATCATACATCATCAGATTTTGACAGGTGTATGTCCCGCCCCCCTGGCATTTCCGGTACCCACCTGCTGCCACCTGGTTAATGGGTATTTCCCCCCGCACTCTGATCTCTGCCTGTTGTCGGGTGCGCGGTTTGACTAGCATCGGACCTTTTGTCAATCGTGAGTAAGGAAAATGGTCGGCCAATCTTAGCCTTGATGCTAAACTGGGGGCTGATCATCTTTGTGATCCAAGACGGACCTTTGGGAGCCTGTAAGGTGTCATAAAAGTTAAGTCATCAATGTGGCGGAGCAGACATCCTGCTCCTATCTGCTTGCAGCCGAGTGTGTACAGAGAGCGTGATTGACAGACCCCGGCGAGAGGATGTACAAGAAAACTTTAGAGAGAATCTATTACACACCCAAGGAACCTGGCAGTTTTGGTGGTGTTAACAGCTTGTTGAGAAATGCATCAAGTCGTCAGAAAAATGTTAAGCGAAAAAACGTATTGGAGTGGATGAATGGACAATATACCTACAGTGTGCACAAACCAGCATGGCTCAGGTTCAAGAGAAACAGAATCATTGTTTCAACGATTGATGACCAATGGCAAGCAGATTTGATAGAGATGTGTTATTACTCAAAATTCAATGATAGTCATAAATTTATCCTCATGTGTATCGATGTGCTCTCAAAATATGCTTGGGCTGTACCATTAAAGGCCAAGACAGGGAAAGAAGTTTCTTGGGGTTTTAGTTTGATCTTTAGACAGGGCCGAGTTCCTAAGAAGCTACAGACAGACCAAGGCAAAGAATTTCATAACACATTAGTACAAAAACTTCTAAGACAGAACAATATTGTACATTTTGTCACAAACAGCGATGTAAAGGCCAGCATAGTAGAACGGTTCAATAGAACCTTAAAGTCCAAAATGTGGAAATATTTTACATATGCCAATACTTTTTGGTATATAGATGTCCTGTCAGACTTTCTGCAGAGTTATAACCACAGTTTTCACACCACGATTAAAACAAGACCTGTAGATGTGACTCTGGAAAATGCTCTGAGTGTTTGGAAAGCAGTCTATGGCAGGACAGGGCAAAGAAATTCTACTCCGTGCATTTTCAAAATAGGTGATCATGTCCGAGTTTCAAAATTAAAAGGTGTATTCGAAAAGAGTATGAGCAGTCGTTTACAGATGAAATATTTATTATCTTGGACTGTTTTAAACGGATCAAACCTGTCTATAAACTAAAAGATTACGCAGGTGATGAAATTCAAGGGACGTTTTATGCAAAGGAGTTACAAAAAATAAACCCCGATGCTAATCAGGTATCCAGAAAATTCTAGCCACTCGTGGGCGTGGTAGAAACAAGCATGTATTAGTAAAATGGCTTGGCTGGGACAAGAAATTTAACAGTTGGGTCAAGGCTTCAGAAGTGAAAGACATAAGGAGTTGAGAAAGCAAGAAAAAAAAAAATGTCTAAAGTCAGAAATGGATTTTATGTGACACTGCCGAGTAATTCATCGGCCAGGACTTTTCCCAACAACATGATAGCATCATTCACCGTTCAGCTAGCTAAGACAATAGAACTGTCCAGAGACTGGGAAGTGGCATTGGTGGAAATGACTTACCCAAAAACGTTCAATTCCATTACCCAGCCAACACAATTTACACTAATGAATGAGGAAACAAGATCAACAAAATGGACATACACTTTAAACAAAGGTTATTTCAGGAATACAGAAGCATTGTTGTCGGAAATGAATCATGTCATTAATACCAACCCGTCATCACCTAAGCCAATACTTAAATACAATCCATCCAGTAGAACCGTTCGCCTGATGGGTGATAAAAGCATTTTGCTCCAAGTGTCCAGGGAGCTGGCTTACATTCTCAGGTTTGATCATGATAAGCCATCTTACAAGTCACCTAACTCGGCTGATATCACAGGTGGTTTTTCCACCATGTTTGTGTATACAGATATTATCGAACCACAACTTGTTGGAGATACGAATGCGCCATTACTGAGATGAGTAAACATAAAAGGTGAAGACGGTGCCAATGTCACCATATTTTTTGAAAAGCTACACTACATACTGTACCTCTCGCCATGCAAAGCTTCAATACTATAAGAATTGAAATTAAGACGGACCAGAATAAACCAGTTCCGTTCCAGTATGATAAGGTAATAATCAAGTTGCATTTTCGTCCAGCAAGATCTATCAATTTTTAAACATGCTTGTAACAAAAAACTATGGAGATCCATGCACCTACGCATCTTATTACAAGACACAAGCTGGCAATGGTCTACCAGGGTTTCATGGTCTCCCGGTCCAGTACGGTGGTGGTATTGGTGGTATTTTTAAAGCTCTCTTCAGAAAAGCAGTGCCTCTGTTTAGGCGTGGGCTAGAAATTGCTAAACCTCATGTCAAGTCTGCAGCGAAAAGCATTGCTAATGATGTCATGAGTCACGTGACAGGTGCTGTAATGAATAAAGTTGCAACACCACAACAAGAAGGTTCTGGTATGATTGTTATAAAGAGAGGTGTCAAAAGAAAAAGACACACACCCTCTAGCACTGCTCGGGCCACCTGCACGGCCCAGGAAGAGAGCAAAGAGGAAAAAACCTTTACACTCTGCCAAAAGAAAAAGAAAGTCAATCAAGAGAAGATCCAGAACTAAGCAAAATTCTGGTGATATGTTCTAAACATGGCTTTTGTACACTGTGCATCAGATGAATGTGCAAAATCGGAACTGGACGTATTTCAGGTGTCACCAACACAAACCAGCATTGAAAAAAGCTACTTTGTTGAAGTGCCGCCTCTCACAGCATTGTCAGAAAGTGCTCCACTCGAGTTTTCGATTGCCGGAAATGATCAATACCTGGACCTCAACAACACACTCCTATACTTAAGCTGTAAAATACATAAAAATGATGGAACAACTCTGGCCGCCGATTCACATGTTGCCCTTGTAAACTACCTGATTGCTTCTTTGGTCAGTCAAGTAGACATCACCGTTGGGGACAGACTGATTAGCCAGAGCAATAACTGTTACCCATATCGTGCTTTTATCGAAACTGTACTAAATTACGGAGACGAGACCCTGAAAACATAATTTTCAGCTGGACTGTTCTATAAAGACACACCCGGTCACCACGAAGTCACTGCTCTGGATGGCCCAAATTTGGGGTTCAATAAAAGGGCTGCTTACTCGTCCAGAAGCCACAGGGTTGATTTATTAGGTCACATCCATGCAGATCTGTTCTTTCAAGAGAAATTATTAATTAATGGGTTTGATGTGAAAATAAAGTTGGTACGGAATAAGGATGACTTTTGTCTGATGAGCAATGGTGATCAATTTAAGGTCACCATATTATCAGCATCATTGTTTGTGAAAAGAGTTCAAGTCAACCCTGGAGTCAGACTGGGTCATGCAGAGGCCTTGATGACCAGCAGCGCAAAATACCCAATCGACCGGGTTCAAATGAAAGTGTTCAGCATACCTACTGGTAGTCGTGTCTGCAACCAGGAAAACCTGTTTCTGGGACAGCTGCCAAAATTGGTTGTTTTGGGATTTGTTGACAATGCAGCTTTCAGTGGCAACTTTACACACAACCCCTTTAATTTTAAACATAACAACATCAACTTCATGGCTCTTTACCTGGATGGAGAGCAGATACCCAGCAAGCCTCTGCAGCCTGATTTTGCAAATGGTCACTGTGTCAGAGAAACACAGGCAACCTCAGGACTGAAATAAGATTTGCCGAACCGCTGCAAGATACAGTGAATATGATTGTGTATGCGGTTTTTGATAAAATCATTGAAATTAACATGCGTCGGCAAGTTATTTATGACTACAGTTAAGCCGTAGACATGTTCAGACATGCAGCCTCTGGACACCGAGCAGCTCAGGACCACCCTTGTATCTGGGCCACTGACACGCAGCCATTTTCTGGATGTATTCCCTTCAGAATAGGAGAAGTTGGCTGCTAGACCTCTGTTTATGATCGTAAACACAGATCCCCATGATAAACCCGGAAAGCACTGGATTGCCATTTACCTTGCGGATCATGGAAAAGCAGAATTTTTTGACTCATATGGAATTCCCCCAGATTCTGAAATATTTCCCCAAGTTATTATGAAATTTTTGAAGATTAATGCCAACTGTATTACTTATAACCGTATTCAGTTACAGGAGTTTTTATCCAAAACCTGTGGTCACCATTGTATTTTCTATTTGAATCAAAAAAGCAAAGGACTTACCATAAACCAGATATTGGCGTTGTACCCAGGAGATGTTCATCTAAATGACCAGATGGTTGTTAGATATTTTCATCAAATAAAAGGGGACAAACTGAAAATATGAAACTGGACATGTTTACCCAGAAATCAGAAATAAGTCAGTCATGTGTTTGCTTTTGCAGAAATATATATGCAGAATATTGTATGCAGAAAAAAAAAAGTTACAATTATGTGTATTCCCTTTGTTTGAAAATAAAATAAAATAAATGAGCTATTAACCAACATAAAAGTGTCTGTGGTTATTATAGTGAATAATCCAATAATCAGACAGATAAAAATTAAAAGGGTTTGTATGTTTATATTTTATTTATTTATTTATTTACTTATTTATTTTAAATGTTCACACAGTAATAACACATGATGTAAAAGTATTTTCATAGAATTAACAGAGTCATGATACAATCAAACAAAAGAAATGATCTAAATGAAAATATTAATAATGGTCATAATACATAATAATAAACAGCCATATTAAAACACTATTTTCAAAATTTTATTTTTAAAATACTTTTATTCATACGGTTCATACATCTGTGTTTTTTAAATAGTTGACCTTTTCTAAAGACTGGCCTTTTTCTTATCTGTCTAGATAATCTGGGTGTTGCCAGAGGCCCGGTCGAGCGTGGATGGAAAATCACGTGATGCAGTCGGGCCAAGCTGTTTACTGGTTGTTTGAATCGGTGTTGTATCACTTTTAATCTCTTGAAATAAAGCCTGAACGCCCATGTTCGGAAAAATGGACCCGGGCACATTAATTTCGGCCATAGCGACATGTTGATTAGGATGACGTCTTTTACCAAATGACACCGGGGCTTTTTAAACACGTAAGCTACTGGGCGCTGCAATGGGTATGTGGATGCTCTGAGACGAAAGTCATCTGGAGTATTAGTATTTAAATCTACCAGTAGAAACCCAAAAGCTGACTTAGTGGCATCCTCATAAGCTTCGAGAAAGTAGCGCCACCTTGTGGGGTACATCTGATGGGCCAATATTGATATTTGTTGTCTGTCTCTCGGATTCTTAAACAAAACAATGTATTTAGCATTTAAAGTAATTGTTCGGTTCTGTTTTCCTTGGCAAAAAAGATTCTGAACAATATAGATTACGCTCAGATTTCTATGATGAACATACTTTGTGAATGCCAATTCCAACTCATTACTTTTACAGGCCGATTGCATGAGATCATCCACGACAACTAAGTTTATTTAATCACGGGGCAACAATACATCATCATTTAGGGAGTCAGGAGACCTTCTATAAAATTTATATGTCTGAATTTTTTCATCAATTCTGTTTAGAGAGGTTGCCAAACGGAATAACAATACAGGATATTTTGTGGTTGGTGAGACATCATTTTAGTTCCGATTCTAGTAATGTTTTCACAAAAAAAGATTTTCCATGGTTACTCGGCCCACTTAAGATACAGGAAAATGGGTGTTGTAAACGAACGTCCATTACTAATTATGTATTTATCTCAGAATCAATAGCCAAAAGGTAATGAGATGAAATTTTTTGTTAATACGCGCTTGTCATATACAACTTTTTGTGTTTTTTTTATTTTTCTGGTTTCTATATGCCAGCTGCGTTTTACCCTGACAATACCAAAATCTTCAACTTTGATATTTTTATGTTCTGAAGACAGTTTTTTATTTTCTGCATAGTCAAATAGCAGTTCTTTTAAGCTTTGAAAATTAACCTTTTCACAGTTCTTAACATTTAATGTTATACCTTTAACTTTTAGACAGGTTTCACCATTGGATAGCTTATAAGCATAACTTTTTGGACCAGTGCTTATAAATTCAGTGATGTATTCATTCGCTGGTACCTCGCTCGTCAAGTCCCTGATATAGCATCCAATTTCTGGGTCCCATTCGTTTGCTCTGGAAATATAAAGAATTGAATCTGTGTCATAGTATAGTATTCTTTTGTTCAGTTTGTTTAAAAGATTATACAATTCTAATCTTGCATCAGCTGTAGTAAAACTAGCAATAAAAATGTTTACATTGGCCGGTGTGTTGTAATGATCTTTATCGTATGTCCATGTCACACAGGCACATTCATCATCAATAAAATCACAAGTAGATACCTCATAATTTGGGGCAAACAATAATTCAAACAGTTGTTCTGGAACTAAAGATGTATGTGGCAAATTAGGTCTTTGTGCAAACTTACCCCATAAGGAATTTAAAAAAAGTTTTGCAATTTGTTTTCTGGCCAGATTTTTTTTAATAAGGTGCTCGCTTAATTGTACACCTTCCTTTTCATAAAACATGGATACATACTGTTTACACTGTTCTGTGTTTAGGCAGCTCTCAGGATAACCGAAGATTCTTGCTTAGCTTTAAAAATGGGCATTAATATACTCTGAGAAAAGTTCAGTAGAGCTTTGCTCAAAATGCCTCATATATATATATATATATCATATATGCTTTCAATTTTGTATCCCTGCTGAATGGCTGCAAGCAATTCCGGTGTTGTCCAGCAACCGGTAAGCTCTTTCCTCGTGAGTGTGTGTGCAGGGTGTCTGCTGTTGTGTTACAGCACAAGTTTGGCAAAGTGTAAAGTACAGCTTTTTGTTTATTTTGCATGGCAAAACAGGGAATAGAAGATTTCTGGGTGGGTACACCCTAACCCAGGCTAATCCGAAATACGTTTCTAATGGTTCAAAATCCTTATAAATAATTTTGGATGACCGATTGGATATCTTTTTTTGGTTTTATTCACATAAGGATATAAACTCGTAAAATCATAGTAATGGATTTTTTCACCAGCGCCCACCTTGTAGTATAAGCGTGATGCATTTGTTCAACCACCAAGGAGAGATTCCCTGGGATTCAAAATCTGAGGCAGACGTGCTGTTTTCAGAAAATTCTGCACACGGATGTTTTCACAAACCAGACGCTAATTATGTTCCCAGATTTGATGCACCTGAAACCCTGCATTTTAAGTAGTTAACTTTTTCCATAGTTTTAGAATAAAGCCAACCGAATGTCATGTTTGTAACACTATTACATGATTTTTCACTGTAACAGATATTACAACCATGGTAAAAGCATCCGTTAAATTCAAAAGCCATCTTTATACCATTATTTTCTGCATACCCGTCTAGATAATATTTTCCAATACGCATTTCACCTCCGGGTATTAACGCATGCCGAATATCTATTTTATCTTCGGCCTCTATATACATGAGCCACTGGATGGATGGATTAGAGTACCTCTTTTGTTTTCCTGTGATAACTGTCTTGTAATGGCAAAGCTATGGTAACATATTGAAAAGGATCAATAGATAATATGTTGTATTTGGCCTGAAACTGCTCGTTTAAATCAATACGTGTCGCTTTGGTGATCTCCATAACCTCATGCCTGAACAAGATACACGCTGACCTTAGAATTACAACATCTAAACGGCAGTAGATTTTTAACTACTTTTGAAAATCAAATACGTCGTTCTAGTGTTTATCAATCAACATTTATTTATATAGCACATTTTCATACAAAAAAATGTAGCTCAAAGTGCTTTACAAAATGAATAGAAAAATAGAAGACACAATAAAAAATAAACATAAGTCAACATTAATTAACATAGAATAAGTAAGGTCCGATGGCCAGGTTGGACAGAAAAAACAAAAAAAAAACTCCAAAAGCTGGAGAGACCGCCCAGTCCTCTCTGGGCAATCTACCTAACATAAATCAGTCCTCTTTGTATTTAGGGTTTTCATGGAAGGACCTGATGATGATGGTCACGTAGACTTCTGGCTTTCAGTCCATCAATGTTGGTGCATCATGATGCTTTGAGTAGGTGGTGCCACGGCCCACCTGCCAAGTTGTTTGCCTGCCTATTGTAAAGTCATCCCTGATGGAAGATCACAGGAATCATGGGAAAGATGGGTCCTTTCATCAGAGCAACGTTTGAGCCGTGGAATGGCCAAATGGGGAGGCAGCTTGATGGATGAGGTCTCCAGAACTCTAAAAATATCCAAATCTTATTATGTGATATCATCTACTGTTAAATTCTGCTCCGTACTTCTAAAATTTTTATTATTATGCTGTATTAAGGATTTGTTCTGTTCTGTGTATTGTGTTGTATTGACCCCCTTCTTTGAACTGCATTTCCCAAGGTTTCTTCCATTTTTCCCTACAAGGTTTTTTTGGGAGTTTTTCCTTGTCTTCTCAGAGAGTCAAGGCTGGGGGGCTGTCAAGAGGCAGGGCCTGTTAAAGCCCATTGCGGCACTTCCTGTGTGATTTTGGGCTATACAAAAATAAACTGTATTGTATTGTATTGTATTGTATTGTATTGTATTCAAAATCATAAAATATATATTTTTTTGATACCGGAGTCTTTAATAACGGTTGCATATAACATAAGTGACTGTCGCAGCTGGTGATAGCTTCTTTACAATTTGGGCATAACCTCGGTTTGCAAACATGGGAAAGGGCTGTGTAACACTGACAACTAACGCAGTATTCTTTCCACTCGCATGTTTGTTTATTTTGGTGTTTACCGAGGCAGTCGTTTGATTGACAGATGATTTTGCATATCGGACATCTAATTAAGCAGCCTGTTACTTCAATGCAAGAAGCATCTAGGCAGGCCCTGCAAGTATTGGCACAAACATGGCGATCTTTGTGAGAATATGCGGCATGACAAATTTCACAAAAATTAGCCCCGATAAATTTCTTCACATCTAAAATCCCAAAAAGGTGATCGCTGTGTAACAGAAGAAAAATCACTTTATTATCTGTCGGCGTAGGACCCGTTGTGAAGTATTTCCATGCACTCTCATGCATGTATAGCACCTTTATAGAAACATTTAATAGACGCTCAAATTTTTCTACATCTGATAATATTTTCTTATCTTCCGAAAATTTGTACCTGAACCGCACCCAGACTTGTACAATCTTTTAAGATTAAGCTTCCAGCCTATACAATCTTTGGAAAGCTGTCTGAAGTTCCTCTACTAGAATGTGCTCAGAATCATAAATGGCTAAAATACTGTAGATGTCAGAAGATATTTTTTTAAAATATCACTATGAGGACATAATATCTCCTCGATAAAGTTTGATAAAAACTGTACACCTTTATGTCTATTGCTAAATGAATTAATAATTCTTATAGCACACATCAACCATTTCACGATTAAATGATACACAGGGTTATCAACTTTATCATGTGAATGAACGGTTTGCTTCCCAGACTTCGCTGTTGCTTTCTCTGTTTTCTTTCCTTTGGAAATGCTACCAACTGATTGCCCAATATCTGAAAAAAATTAAAACTAACCACAATCTTAATAGCTATATAATATAAATACTATTACATAATCCATCAATTAAACACGCCGATCCCCAAAAGCCTTAAGAAATGATCAAATGGGTTAGAAAAAAAGGTTGGGCGTGTGTCGCTATTTCTGAGGCCTTTGGAGAGGAAAGCTCTTATCGGTGATTTTTGCACACAGAGACAAGCAAGGGATCAACGCGGGCACGTTAGGGTGTTGTCCGCCAAATTCTTATCACCGGTTTGCACACATTGGCAAGCCTTGGGGCACTTGCCAATGCGATGCACATGGCTAACACTAGGGTTCTGTAAGCGCTATGCATGGACAACAGGGCTTACAGATTACAGCGCGCTTTTACTTACTTTACTTTTACTCATAGCCCGCCGACCTGTCTGCTTCCTGATTGGCTGTTATGAACATGTGACGCGCTCGATGCACTCAGCGCATGCCCGAATCAGCATGGTGTAATTCCATTGGATAGTTCAACATGAGGCCAGTGTTTGTTGATTGGTTAAAATATGTTGGCGGGTTATCTAAAAAAAATCTTATCTTTAAACGTTTTGATTGGCCCTAACGTTGTAAAAGCTTCGCCCAAAAGCATATTTAAAGATGGGTAATTGGACTCAAAGCCTCAGGCCTCCTCCATAACAAGAATCGGGTATGTTGTGGTATGCGCTGTTGGTCATCCCCCTATGACTGAGACCTAGCAGGCTGGCATTGTCCGCTGCTATTAAGGTCAGAAGGAGACACCGGCGCTTGTTTTACAGCTAACATTTCTTTTGACCGAGCTGAAGTTGGTTGGCTGAGTCCATCACTTTTGCAAGGTTTTAACCGGCTACCCCTGTCCCTGTGTTGCTTGGCCAGTCGAGCGTTCTCTCTGGTCCATCGCAGCATCGGAGCTTAAGGTTCCCTGCTTACCCGTGTACCTGTGTTGCTTGGCCAGTCAAGAGTTCTTGCTGGGGATTGATAAAGTATCTATCTTTCTGGGGGGGGTTAATAAAGTATCTATCGGTCTGTCTGGGGATTAATAAATAATCTATCTGTCTGGGGGGTTAATAAAGTATCTATCTGTTTGTCTGGGGATTAATAAAGTATCTGTCTGTCTAACTATCCATCTCAGCGACACACCATCATCTGTTTTGTTTTAAGAAGCAAGACATGAATTCTGCAACAATGAAACCAACCCATAAAGCAGATGACGATGTCATCATTTTAGAAGAATACCAGTCTGTAGAATGTGGAGGTGAAGCAGATAAGCCTAATCAAGTAATTTTGAATGTATGCCTTTTATAAATGTTCTTGGCTTTCAGAGATGTTTTTCTTTTTTTTTTTTTTTTCTTGGCTTTCACAGGTGTATTGCCTTTTTTTTTCCTTTACTTTTCACACCTATTTTACTTTTTTCTTTAAAGGAGGTGCCAAAAAGAGAAACTCGCCACCCCGCGAAAAAGACTGAAGCAGCTGCTGGATGCAGCACGACTTTTGACAAGAAAAAGACGGACACAACTGGCCTAGACAGCACGACCTTGGACATGGTGAGTCTGGACTTTAAGAACATTGACATTTAAGATTCAAGTCTATTTGAATGGCGGTACAAAATAGGTTCTGATTTTATTTTATTTTAACTTGACAGATTACATGCGGAGAGCCCAAGTATTATGCAAAAGAAGTGCTTTCAGCAACTTTGAAAGGTCTTATCAATAAAAAGAAAGATGATTTAAAACCAGATGTTAAAGATTTAATTTGCGACATTGAAAGCCTTATTGAAAGAATGCCTGCCTTAGTGATGTGTTTCCTTTTTTCGGACAGAAGGGCCAATTTAAAAAACCCTAACGGCTATTTCACGTGTGACTAGATGTATCTATAGATCAATAGGGAATACTATTCCTGTAATGACACGGTATGCGTTTTGTGTCGTTTAAGACGTGTGGCTTATATCTGCTCCAACAGTAATGACGATTATGTTGAGAAAGCTGTCCAGTTGGCTTCTGAAATAATGTCCAGAATTCTATGTTGTGCTGATATCCCGTCAGGAATATGCATGTATCGTGTGGGAATATAACTTTTTTCTTTTTTCCCCATATTAGATTGACTTTAAGATGGCCGGTGAGGTATTTAAACACGGTGTAAAAGCTTGTTCAACTTCAAATCTGAAGTCTCAAGACCTGTGTGTAATTTCCCAAACACCTGTCAGCCATCGCAGTCACAGAGCCGGATTGATTTTAATGAAGCATTGTGTAAAGTCTGTTGTAGCTTACGTGGTCAGTAGTTGTGTAAGAGATGTATTAACGGGGTCTTGTTTAGCATGCTGTTTGGGTGACGAATCTCAGGATGGGCACACTTGTCTTTTACTAGAATCTGATTCTGAGGAGATGCACCCTTGTGTTTCCAGCATCTGTCGACAGATCAGTATTAAAAGATTAATACAAACGGTGTTTTCTATGTTTAAACCATTGTGCGGGTTAAGAATTGTGAAACCGACAAAAAATCATATTCTCAACTGTCTGAAGCAGTTTGTTGCTGAAGTAAACACTTTTCAGCTTATACAAAAGATGCAACGTGCAACAAAACCCAAGATTCGAACAGCAGCTTTTGAACTTGTCTCTAATCACCATTACAGTTATTTTTTAAAGCCAAAATCGATTTACAGAAACTTAAGCAAATTGCATTATCCATGCTAAACAAGACCTGTTTGTGTTGTATTTTCTGTCGGCTAAATGTTTGTGTTTTGTTTCTGTTGTCAGAGGAACCAAGACTCGGAAGCTAGAACAAGGGAAACCAGGTCCCTGCCCAGCGTGACACGTAATACATCCTATAAAAGGTTTTCTCCTTATATCTGCTAGAAAAAGATCCATCATGACCACCACAATTGGTCGCTCAGTCGTCTGGGCTTATGTGTTTAGCTCTGTTGAACATTTAGGGGGAAAATGTGCTGAATGTCAAGAGAACAAATACATACCAGATGGACACATTCGTAGTATTTGGTTCTCTAAACCATTTATTGCATATAAACATAGCTTATTTATGCTCAAAAGGGCTAGAAGAGATAGACTTGTGTCCTGTGTGCGTGCTTTGTTAAAAATGTACAATCTCCCTTGTTTTCGTAAAGCTATCAAGATTGATGTGGATGATATTATAGCTGAATTTGAGCAGGGAGAGATACCCATTGATGCATACGCAAAACTGATTCAGCCTGTGAAGACCAGCTTTATGTGGTCGGCTCTGTTCCAAACAGAGAAAATAGGCTTGCATAATTTAGTGAAACATAAATATATAAAGTATGTGCTGTCTTAAACATTTTTTATTTTAGGTGTATTACCGACTCACTGATGGGTTTTGACCTGGCTTTGAATTTTCATTTGCGTACCCCTATATGTATACATTTTCTTGTGTTTTTGTTTCTTTCAAGTGAATTGCAAATCTGTATACAATTAAGCTTGTGTGATTATTTTACGGCTGTTTCTCCAGCTTTTACTCATGCTTTAAACAATTTTAATGTATAGCAAACAATTTGTAACTCAAAGTGAAGACCAGATCTTATTTTGTTATGTTTGGAATTTTGCTTCAATAAAACTTGTTGTTTTTAAGACACTTTGGCATCTTTTTTTTTTTTGAATCATTGAATAAAACTTGTTGTTTTAAAACACTTTTGGTATCTGAAATATGCCTTGCTTTATAAAGGGCATGGTTTTTACATGGTGGGTAAGGTAACGGTATACCCATGGGTGTGTTTGAGATGCACTGCCAGGTTCCTTGGGTGTGTCATAGATTCTCTCTAAAACCTTTTCTTCTACATCCACTCTGAAAGTTATTGTTTTAAACACTTGGGCATCTACCATATGCCTTGCTTTATAAAGGGCATGGTTTTACAAGGTGGGTGAGGTAACGGGATGCCCAAGGGGTGTTTTGGGATGTACTGCCAGGTTCCTTGGGTGTAATAGATTCTCTCTAAAGTTTTCTTGTACATCCTCTCACCGGGGTCTGTCAATCACGCTCTCTGTACTCTCTGTACACACCCCGGGCGCTGCAAGCAGATAGGAGCAGGATGTCTGCTCCGCCCCATTGATGACTTACCTTTTATGACACCTTACAGGATCCCAAAGGTCCGTCTCGGATCACAAAGATGATCAGGCCCCAGTTTAGCATCAAGGCTAAGATCGGCCGACCATTTTCCTTACGCACGATTGACAAAAGGTCCGATGCCGGTCAAACCGTGCACCCGACAACAGGCAGAGATCAGAGCGCGGAGGGAAATGCCCATTAACCAGGTGGCAGCAGGTGGGTACCGGAAATGCCAGGGGGGCCAGACATACACCTGTCAAAATCTGATGATGTATAATAGTGACGCCCCTATACTACTCAGGGGCCCTATGTTGTGTGCTTTTGATACCTATACCTATAAATGCAATGGGTGATAGATCTGCATATATGAGTAGATATTACAGTAGAAGTGGTCAAATTGTATCCAGGGCAATGTTCTAAGCACATGAGTGCTCACTCATACATTTTAGGAGTATCACTCACAGATTTTATATTGTCACTCACAAAAAGACCCAATTTCAAACAAACTTAAACTATCAAAACTTAAATAAAAATGAAATAAAGTAAATTAATCACCAACCTGATTTAAATGAGTTTTAAACAAAATTGCACTATATGACACAGTCTATACTGTTGTTTCTTTGTTATTTTAACCATGTCTAAGTGAAAAGCTGAAGAGAGTTCAAGTAGTACTTCAAATATTTGATGTCAGAATGTTTTGTTAAAATGGGCTTATTGCATAGTGCCAGACAGCACATGCTTCTGGGAGATATTTTTAACAACTCTGAGTCAAATGGTGTAATTTGCAAAATCTGTTTAATTCAGGATCTTTTAACAAATGGAGCTTGGGTAAAACATGAGACACATCTAGAAAGTGGAGCATTTGAAACAGAAATCACATATCAATCCAGTCACAAAACCTAAAGATCAATCAAAAGGTTTGTTAAAAAAAAAGATTAACAGAATCTAAACAAGAAAGTAAGACAGAAAACAACTTGTGCGTTGAAAATAAGATGAGGTAAATTGATAACATTTTACTGGATCCTGGCAGTCCAGGATATTCACAATCATGCTGCCAAAATACCATAAAATTGGTGAAATTAAATAATAATCAAGTTTTTAAGTTCATTGAGTGAATAAATTCAACAATCAAAACCAATGTATTAAATGAAATTAGAAAACAGTTTGCCATATATTGATAGTTGAATCAGCTGATACATAACAGTTTCAAAAATGTTCAATTTGTCCATCCATTCATAAAATTTGCTCCCTGACATTATTACAATAACAGCTTGTAGCAGTTTATCCATTCTTGGAGTTATTCAGCAGTTTCTTTTGAAAAGCAATTTAAATTTAACCCAGAAGGTAATGTTTATCTCAGACAACCCATCAGTCATGCACAACAAATGAAAAGGTCTAGCTGCTCTATATCACAGCCCATTCCACACTTGTCAGAGAAACACTGTTTGGAACATTATAATGTCCTTGTGTATAAATGATGCTTGGAAAGACATTCCCCACATGAGTGGCATTGAGACTTTGTTAAGGACTACTTACACAATTTTCTGCAGGTCATCTGTTAAGAAGGTAAGGTTTGAAGGATTTTTCAAAGCTGCAGAGGGAGATGTAATTGCATTTAAATCGTTAAGTGATGTTCAAGATACTGATTAAGGAAAAATCAGGTACTCCAAACTTTAAAGAAATTTTCAGATATGGCTACATTTACTAAAGAACAGGATCACTTTAATTTTGAATATTTGTGACACATTCCAGTGCTGGCTGGGAAAGAGGATTTACCAAATGAAGAACTCAATCAGAGGCTGAGCATTTGGAAAACTTGATAAGAATTAAACTCTCTTTAAATTCAGGACATAGTGTTAATGTTCATAGAGTTTATAAGTTATGGAAGACAAGAAAAGGTAAGAAAAGAAACATTCTGAATAGTCAGTGAAATTTTGTGTAGAGGTAAACTTTTTATAAAAAAAAATATTTTATCGGTTCAGTTATATTTTTAACATTTAACAATAAACATGCAATACAGTAAATAATCATATTTGCAGTGTTTTTGTGCTATATACAGAAATACATTGCTAATATTGACACTCATAAACTGTTGGTTTTTAGAACTGTTTGCTCATAAAATAAAATTTGCATGTAACAGACCACTTCTCAGAGAAAACATTGTTCCAGGGATGTCAGGTGAGAGTGGGTTAGGGTGGTCAAACCTGTTGTTCATTTGGTTTGCTCTCTCCATGTCTCTCTTGATGGTGGCACCCGCTTCGAGCTGCAGCCAATGATGATCTTCATTCCATTCCACACTTCCTTCATGGTGTTATTCTTCAACTTCTGTTCCAGCTTTCTCCTGTACTGCTCCTTCGCCACCCTGAACTGGACTCGGAGTTCCTTCTGCACGCACTTGAGCTCATGCTGATCACTGCCTTTTAAAAGCCCCTTTCTTCTGGTTCAAAAGGCCCTTGATGTCACTTGCAATCAATGGCTTGTTGTTAGCATAGCAGCATAATGTTCTTACTGGAACTGCTATGTCCATACAGAGGTTGATATAATCAGTTTTGCAGTCAACAGCCTTTTCAATGTTCTCCTATGTGACCCCTGCAGTATATCCCAGTCTGTAGTTCCCAAGCAGTCTCTCAGAGCCTGCTCTGCCTTAGGGGACCACTTCCTGAATGATTGTGTTGTTGTAGGTAGCGCCTTCACTCTTGGTTTGTAGTGAGGTTTGTAGTGACTACGTAGTGTCACTACTACTGTAGTGACTACGACTCTGTAGGTAATTTAAAACACAGCAACATGAATAACAGTTAGAAGTAAGAAGTGCAACCATATAATGATATACATATAAATTTAGAATCAATTTTAAAATTCTCTTTTTTTAGTATAGAATCATAAATGTTTTAGTTACCTTTAAGTTACAAGACTTATTAATGTCTGCACTACGGGGCTCTTATGGCAAGCTTAAGATTCCAAGGATAAAATTAGCTGGCGTAGCAGGCTATGCTTTCATTTATGGTGCTCTCAAACTGAGGGATGATCTAACTATCAATATTAGGGAAGCCTCCTCATTTACAAAATTTAAATAAGGACTCAAACCTCACTAATTTATATTAGAAAACTCTAGTTAGAGCTTCTGCTGAATTATTTTATCAACATTTTTTCCTGCAAATACATTAATTTGCTGCCCCTGAAAATGGGTAAATTTTCCATCCATGAGATGAAGTACAGAACTATTAGAAGAATCCTGCATGTGCACACTTAACACTTTTCATATACAGTATGTTACTGTTAACAGTTTTAATGTTTACCACTCAATTCTGTTGTGTGATTTGATCATCAAAGAACATCAGAAGTAAAATAAAACTAAACCATTATATTACACAGTCCCATTGGTCTCAACCTTTAGCACTGAAACATGGACAATTACACAGCAAATAGCCTGGAAACTTAATCTCCTTCTTTTAAGAAGTTGTGGTGTTAGTAATTAATAATATATAATGAAAGATGAAATCCTGTGGTGTAGTGGTCTTCAGAAGTTACAGGACACAATTATACAGGATGTTGCTAGCTGTACATATCCAACACATGCCGGATCATAGACATGCCAAAGTTACCATATATCAGGTACCGTTGGATGGATTTAGAAACATTAGACAGCCTAGGAGCACATAGCACAGAATATTCAAGGAAGAATTAAAAAATAACAAAAGTCCACATGGAAGGTGATGGATGTTCTCACGGATGATCGAGGACATTGCTGCCCGTGTGAATTCTTGCACAGAAGGACCTAAACTAAACATTGGTAAATTTATATTTTGGTATGGCTTTCCAATGTCTCAACACAACATTATTATATAGAAGACTAGGCGGCTTTTCTCCCTGCTCGCTTCGCTCGCCAACCCCCGTGTTTGGTTTTCCGCATACAAACTTTTAAGATTTTTTTTTTCTTTGAATTGTTTCTATTTCATTAGTTCCACTTTTATTTCAGAACTTTGGTAAAAACAATATTTGGAATCTTTCGAGTCCCAACATGCTGAATCTTTTAAATGAGGTCCGTGAGACATGTGTTTAATGACTTTGTACCATAATTCAGGATAGGTTTCTCTGTTTGGAATTTCAGCACAGACAAATGATCTACATCAGCAGAAGTTAATCAGTTTTTTTTTGTAAAGTAACCAATAAATGCATGTGAGGTAAACTCTGTTTCTGAAATTCTCTGACTTAAACTTCAAAGCCTTACAATATGTACATACTTCTGACTTATCACCTATGTCCATATATTCGATTTCTATTAGCCTTTTCTTTATTTCTTCGAGTGATAATTTCTCTTTGTTTTGCTAATGCGATCTTTCTTTTTTGACACTTTTGTTTTTTCTGCTTTCATGTTCTGTATCTTGCTCTGCATGTGTTTCGCTCTCGTTTTTTTTTTTTGAGTATTTTGAATTCCACAGTTTTCATTATCTCTATCCTACTCTGCATGTGTTAGGCCCCCTTGTTTTTGAACCTCTTTATGACATTTTACTTGCTTTTTTTTTCAATTACACCAGGTCCGTGTGATTATTTTCCCATTTTTCGAGTAATAATCTCTGTTTGTTCATGCTACTGCGATCTTCACTTTTTTTTGATACTTTCTAATTTTCCTGCTTTCATATTCTTTAACTTTCTTTGCATTTGTATCATGCCAACCTTTTTTTGCCTTTCGAATTCCACTGCTTTCATAATCTCTAACCTGCTCTGCATGTATAGCAGCAATGTTTTTGAACGTGTTTATGAAGTTCTACTTTGTCTTTTACTCTTTGTCCTTTAATTCTGAGCCCGATTGGATGTGCTTTTTTCAATTCCTCTTATTCTTTTTCTTTTTTGCATTTTTTTCTCTCCTATGATTTTTAGTCTCTTTTCTTCGCACAGGTCTTTCTTCTTCTCTTAGTTGTCGACATTTCATCTATAACATATTGTCCTTATATGCTTTACATGTGCTGAGAGCCCTGGATCTGTGTGTGCTCAAAGCCTTTACACAATTGAGTGTTTTGCTACTCATGGTCTTATTTGATATTGGTTGTAAGTAGGGCGTGTCTTGCAAGAATCTCATGTTCTACGTTCCTGCAAGACGTTTCTAGGCCAATCTCTTTCGTCTTGCAGGTCTTTTAAGTGTCTTCCCTGAAGATCATGTCTCGTTTCCCTAGTCTTTCTCTCCCAGGATTTTTTTTTTAATAGATATATATATTGCTATTTATTTTTCTCTTCTGTCTTCAAAAAACCATAGCAACTGTGCTTCGCTTTTCATCTTTAAGGTTTAATTAATTACCAGTTTCAAAATACAAACGTGTGAGGCATGTTGCTTAAGGACTAAAATGACTGAATATATATTTTGACACAAATCAACAGAAGTTCAAATTTTTTAGCTGAATTTTCATCTATGAAATATACTTTTCACTGTTAGTATAATTATTCTTTTTAGAGATAGTTTACTAATGATTTGTTGTAGCAATTGTTATATTTTGGTGTGGAATGAGGCTGTAGGTTAAATGCTGATTGTTTATGAATATTTTATGATACCTTGCAGAAGACAAGTTAAGTGTTCTTTACCAATGTTAAACATTGCCTTTAACTTTACCTTCTTGTTAAATAGAGAGGTAGGCTATTAAAACTCTTACTAAACTTTGTCTTTATGTTTCAAATCTATTCTCAAAATATTACTGTTTTAGCTTATTGAATGATTTCCTAATGGAGCTGAGACATGCACATGAAAGTTTTTAAATTGTTTTTTAGAAGTATTGTCGAAATTACAGACTGATACACTGTTGTTGGGAGCTAAGTTCTGTGTAATCACAAATGCCGAGTGCAAGCTGTGAGCTACCTAACCTTAATAAGACAAATGAAAACACGGTCTAACCTGCTATACAGTATAAATGAGCTTAACAACAAATGAGCACAGGCATGCCACTGATAGCCACAGAATGCAAACTGTATGCAGAGAGGTCACTTTATCAGATCCTGCTTTAGTAAGTAAGGAAAAATTCTGACCACATGGTTCATAATTTTCTCCACTATTATAAACTCTCCAACAATAACTTATGAAACAGAAAGTGGCAACATGTTGGAATTTTTTTCAAGATTAGATTTTTTTTCTATTCTCTTATTAATCTGCCCTAAAAGAAAAATATAGTTTGTATTATTTTTGCAGCAGGGAGTGAACATTGGTGCATGCTTGCTGCCATTCCTTTCTGCGCCAGAAAAAAGAAACTTTGCTTCTGTTTATCATGAATATGTATTTTTATTTTAACCAAATTAGAACAATTAATTTAAATCTTTTTGTGGTTCAAAGGATAACTTTTTTTATGGCATGCTGTTACCTGATGCTGTTAGTTTTATTAAACTATTAAACTGGGGATAACTGTGGATGTGAGTGGTATTTTGAGACAATTGAACTGGACATTCTCTGATCTGGAGGGATAAAAGCTGACACACAAACACTGGTGAATCACACCTTCCTGGTTTGTTGTCACTTTAATTTTTTTTTAATTCAGTTTTATTGAGCCTTCCTGCTCATGCTGAATTAGTATGCAACTTATGGTCTATGATATCAAAGCCACACTGACAAAAAACAGTTACAAAGGTATATATATTTGGAATAATTCATTTTATGACCTGTATAGTACATTTCAGAAAACATTGTGGCACTGATGCAACATTATTCATATTATTCGTATTAATATGCATACCTTCTTGCAGATGGAGTCATTGACCACGGTTGTTTTTTCCTGATCTTGCCCAAACTCCACATTTTGGTGCATGGTGGTGTTTCCTTTGTACTCCAGGACATGTAGAGAAAAGAATAGTACAGAGAGGTCAGTTCTGCACTATATACAATCATCAAATTCAAATATTAACAGTTCCCCCACACCCAAGAGCCATCCTTCCTACATTTACGACATGCGTTCCTGTTACAATGTACATACCTCTTTATGCTTTGGTTCCTATTACATTGAAGGAGCACCTGACAATGAGTTTTCTTTCTTGGGGGAAGCTGAGGTCTTGGAACAGAAGCTTGTCAATGTTGCATCCTTTTTTTCTTTTTCCATCGCCTTTTCTTATAAGAAGCGACAACGAAGTTTCTTGACAAGTGAGCCAAGAGCACTCTTCTTTTCTCAGTGGACTCCATGCATGCCTTGTACAGTACATGTGCATTCATCACTACCAGGTCAAGCATTTAGTAGAACACAGCAACTGGCCACCTGCGTGTTTCTGTTCGCACTGATTAAACATGCGCCTTCTGGTCCATAATGTCAACACAGAACTAGGGAAACAGAAAAAGAGACAAATATATATGACATTTTGAAGAAATGATTGTATGACCTGAATAGTACCAATCAGAAAACATCATCGCACTAATGCAATATTATTTGAAAACTAACAGCGTCAGATCAGGAGGGGGGAGGAGGAGGGAGAGCATGAACGTGACTGAGAAAATAAAAAAGTAAAAAAAGTACCATAAATTTACACCTGATCTCACTTTGATAATTTCCAAATCAGATGAGGAAAAGAGGACTACATCACCTACTTAAAGCAATGGTGCTAACCCTAGTCACCCTGCTGACCCCCTCATACCCTTGGCTGCACCTTAATATCCTGTCTATGAAAACCACATAAAGGAGTAGTGGCAAGACACAGCTTTGACTGAGCTTGACGCTGACAGTGAACAAATTAAAACTGAGCAAGTATCCAGACACAGCTTTCACTGCATTTATATAGGGAACAAATGGTTCACACTCCAGCAACTGCGCCAGGGAGAAGAGCTGGCATACTGTTCCATGGCCAAAATGAAATAGACATTGTTCATCATGCATCTTTGGCTCAACCATCGGACAGTCTTTCCTTCAACCCAATTGTATATTCTTTACCTGGGAGGATGAGGAGTATGATCCCCCTGTAGTTGGAAAACACCCTCTGGTTTCCCTTCTTAAATATGGGAACCAGCACACCAGTTTCCCATTCCAAGGGTGATTTACCTGCCTTCCATGTGACTTTGAATACACTCATTAACCACACTATCCCAACAATGTAAAGCAATTTCAACATCTTTGATCAGATTTCATCCACTCCAGCACCTTACCACCACGGAGTCCTTAGACCACCATAGTGCCTTTGTCAACAGTGATGGGATCCTCGCACCAGACATGTCCAACATTGCTTCCTAGTAGAAGGTTGTGCCAACTGGGTAGAGGAGTTCCTCAAAATGTTTCTTTCACTGCTCGGCAGTTTCTCCAGAAATGGTCAGCACCACTCCATCCCTGTCTAACACAGTCTGTTCAATGTCACGCCTTCTCTTCCTGACATGTAAAAGTTTCTAAGAACAGCATTGAGACCATATAATAGTTTTAATACATGGCATCTTCAAACTTCTCCCATGCTCAAGCTTTTGCTTCCTCAATAACTTTTGTAGCAGTCCACTTAGCCTGTTGGTTCCTCTAATCAAGAGATCCCACAGACAGCATTTCCCTGATGGCCTCCTTTTCAGTCTAACAACTTACCTCATGTCCATCATCAGGTCCTAGGGTTGCCCCATTAGATGCTCCAACCAGTTTAAGATCACAAATTTTAACAGCCACTTCAACAACTGAGATCTTGATCAAGGTGCATTTGGAATCTATGTCCCCAACATCACTCTGTACATGGGAGATGTTTTATTGGAGTTAGGAGTTGAACTTCTAACTAATGAAATTCTTTGCCATATGTTTCCAGAACACTAACAGCTCATCTAGGCCTTTCCAGTCTTTCTTGCTTATGCCCCTTGCATCAAATCCAACTCACTACCTGTGACACCCCATGTAGTGGGAAATGGGGTCACCAGTTCTACACTCTAGATCAGTGTTTCCCAAACTCGGTCCTGGGGACAACCTGCGGCTGCAGGTTTTCGTTCCGACCAGATTTCTAATCAGTGACAACACCAGATAACATTGCTCTCATTTAATTAGCTGGTATTTTTTTTCTTTAATTCGACATTCAGAAAAGCATAGCAGCGTGATTTTTACATTTATAAGACATTTACAAATATTTCTGCTTTTACTATATATTTAAATGCTTAATTCTCTTTTGTTGATTTCATTATACTTTGCCCTTTCTCTGTGCAGTTTTTCCCCCTTCGTTGTATCTTAATAATGACAATTAAAAATTAGCATAGCAGACACCCAGGCAAACAACACTGAATAATCAAAGGCTGCAACTACTTTAGAGTTAGACCCACTAATTAGTAAATAATGGATTAATTAAACAATTAGAAGACCTAGAAAAGTAGAATGATAATCAAGATGAAAATACTGTTAAAAAGAAAAAAATACATTATTCCTATATAACACCATCCAGATCTAAGCACTAGCATGGAGAGTCGCTTGTGTACTGAAGAGTTGAAGCTGCCGTCACTGTACTTTGTACATAACAGCCAGATTGAATGTCATTTACTTATTTACCTTTATTTATTTACTTAATTCTTACAGCGTGAAGTTACAAGTAGACTGCAGAGCTTCCCATGTACATATACAAAGTACAGCGATGGCAAAAGTGCTGCGTGCATTCTTGCTCCGATGTAGAACCGTCGTCATCATCTGACTTCACCTCTGTTTTAGCGAGTCTTTATGTGAAAACAGCCTTGTCAAAAGCGCGTTAAGTGGGATCGTGAATGCGACTGAGAGAATAAAACTGGATAAAAAAAAAAACAAAGCTAACCTTTACAAGTATCATAAATTTACACCGACTGTTACAGACTGGAATCAAATGTATGTTTTTATTCTAAAATAGTAAGAATAAGTGCAGCTCACTTCTCAAAATGAATTCATCCGGGATCGAACCCATGAAGTTTTGATCACCAGTCAACAGTTGATACCGTTGCACCACGAAGCAGTCATAGCAAATGTGTGTCAATGTCGCACCCTAACACGGGCTCTTTTTCTGCAGTTATATTCTTGAATAGAAGTGCTTTTGTTCTGTTATATTTGTACTTTTTGTGAAAGTGTTTCTTTGATATTTGGAATTCAGGCTTCACACATTATACACTTCATGTCTACATTTTGTCAATTATTACTAAAACATGAAAAATGTTCCTGTTTTAATGATGTGTTGACATAGATCGTTGTAGACATGGAACACACATGAAATGCCTGTGTTCCAAATAACAATATAATATTTATAAAAGGAGTCATTTTGCTTGACATCTCACTCTATACAACTCTACTGTAAGCAACTGACATGCAGGTAAACAGACTTGAGCTGAGAAAATTGTACGGCAGTGGGGGGATGTGATAGTAGGCTGCTGGCTGCTTATCGACACATTTACAGGACAAAAGACGTTGATGGGGAGGTGCAAAGCGATTTAAGGTGGGACGGATCTATGAGTTTTTTCGTAGGCTCTGGTAATTCTAGTGTTAATTAGCCCAGGAGTTCAATTAAAAACAGGAGCTGGTTGGAACAAAAACCTGCACCCACAGGTGGTCCCCAGGACCGAGTTTGGGAAACACTGCTCTAGATGTTTATTATACAGGACAGACCATGATCAGGACAGTGGTGTAAGACAGGGACACACAACATGAAAAAGGTTGGGTTTTTGCAAATACAAAGTGAGGTTTTATTTTCAGGTGCACACAAGGGAAAATAATTAAATGTCCTGAGGAACAGATATCTATAAACACAGTCCAAAGGACACACCAAAACCTGAAAAATGATGAATATATACAGTATTTACAGTGTTGAATGAAAATCCCAAATGGAAAATAAAAAATACACAAACACTAGTGAAAAATGTATTTACACAAAAATAAAGTGGTCTTCCTCCACAGGACATGCAGGTTTAGATCTAGTTGAGTCATATTCTTATTTGGGCTGTCAAGTAACTAAAAAAATAAGCTTTGAATGATTAAATTAAAAATGAGTAGATATTTACATATGTATGAACTCAAAAATTCAGTCAAAAAT
Source organism: Polypterus senegalus (assembly GCF_016835505.1). NCBI lineage: Eukaryota > Metazoa > Chordata > Cladistia > Polypteriformes > Polypteridae > Polypterus > Polypterus senegalus. Next base: position 28,641 of record NW_024384065.1, read on the forward strand.
TCTAGGTATAACTTGTTTGTACACATATTTTATATATCATTACTATATTAATGGTGGAAACATCAACAACAAAAGCCAGCAGAAAACAAAAAAAAAAAAATAATAGCAATACTTGGGCAACTGTCCTTTATAATATAAAATCCACCAAGATCATGCACAGGATTGCTTAAACTACCTAAATGTGGTCATTATTTTGTTTTCCCCCCAAATAAGTAGCTTTTATGAAAATTGAGGCAATGTGACTTAATTGAACAAGATTATATCAGTGTTTGTGTCTATCACATGAAGTAATTGAATATACTCAATATACATGGTTACTCCTCATTCCCTTATTCTAAATTTTATTTAGCAGATGCTTTCAAATAAACTCCAAGTTAATGTTTCTTTCCATAAATTTCTGAAAAAAGGTGCTGAACTTCTGGTTGAACTTCTGTCAAAATGTACAATTAACATCTATATCTGGAAACATTATACCTACTATATTATTAACAGGGTAAATTTTATGAAGATTTATATTGGATTTTACAAACCACAATAATCCATGTCACAAAGCTGCTCATCTAAACAATATAAAGTACAGGGACAAACCGCAAATCTAAACAGGAAGAAAACAAAATTACAAAAAAATCAAGCCACAAGCCCCAGTGCTTGGTAAACTCAAGGTAATGCTCTACCAAGTACCTCTCTTAGAGCAGTCTAGCCAGAAGACATCCTCTAGAGGCCAGGTATTCCTTTTTAAATTCGGCACCATTGCATTGACCAATTAAGTTGATGAACATTATCATTATATGTGCACATGATGACGTGTGCTCATCTCTGAAGAGTGGCTTCTCCTGCCCCGAAAAATCCCTATTAAAATGCAAGTGGCTGGCTGGTTGGTGCATGCGTGTGCAGCTATGGGCATATTTAAGACATGAACTGCGCTTCTCTCAAAACTGAAACTAAGCCCTCTGTTTCTTCCTCCGATCTGCTGCCCAAACTTCTGACGATACTTGATCACTTTGTAAGCTTTTAGTTCCAAAACACATGACTCTCTTTCAACCTTATAAAAAAAAAAGTTGACGATTAAATAATATACACTAGTATAGTTTATATCTTGTTAGCCAAAACATTTTTTAATCTATCCAATATTGTTTTGTAAGTATTTGTAATATGAAAATCTAGAGAACAATATGCATTTTCAATCAAGTGAAACTGTAGCAAAAAATCAATCTTGTATCTTTGCAGGCTGGAGCTTTTAAGTAGCATGAGTTGACTTAATGGTCAGTCATCATTATTTGAGTCAGATACCCCATAAATCTAATCTTAATCTTAGTGTAATGGGGTGGAGCTCTGCAGCTAGACTCAATTAGCACCCAGTCCACCTACTTGAAGCTCCAGAGTAGAGGCTCTGGGCTGCATTGATATACAGCTGGTTGCAATGGCTATATCTGTTTGAAATGAAAATCCAGAATTGTTATAGCAACAGTAAAACAGATTAACACTAAAATCCTTGGAGCCTACGAAAAAACTCGTAATCCCGGCCCACCTTAAATACCTTCGCACCTCTCCATCGGCGCCTTTTGTTTTGAAAATGAGTCGATCAGCAAAAGCAGCAAGCAGCCTGCTGTCCCATCCACCGCCTTGACAGAGCTCAGCTTGGTCAAAAAGTTCTGCCAGCTCAAGCCAAGGCTCCTTATCTATGCGTGAGCTTCCTGGAGTTG
>NW_024384066.1:0-3464 GCF_016835505.1 Polypterus senegalus
ATGGATGGATGGATGGATGGATGGATGGAATCATTAAAGATGTATAATGAAGATTTTTCAATGTTCCTTGAAAGTTTTGAAGAATAAGAGTTCTAAGTTTACAGCTGGTTTAACATTTATTACAGAGCTTATTGTGTGACGATTGGTTACGTGGAGAAGAAAATGGAAGGACAGGAATTGGGAGTTGGATTGGTCTACTCCTGCACCCTAAATAACAACGCACACAAACATGCAGTCATATGGAAAAGTTTGGGAACCCCTGTCAGCCTGCAGAATAATTTACCTGACTTTCAACAAAAAAGATAACAGTGGTATGTCTTGCATTTCCTAGGAACATCGGAGTACTGGGGCGTTTTCCAACCAAACATTTTTACTGAAGCAGTATTTAGTTGTATGAAATTAAATCAAATGTGAAAAACTGGCTGTGCACAAATGTGGGTCCCCTTGTAATTTTGCTGATTTGAATGCCTATCACTGCTCAATGCTGATTACTTGCAACACCAAATTCGTTGGATTAGCTTGTTAAGCCTTGAACTTCATAGACAGGAGTGTCCAATCATGAGTGGTAAAAGGTATTTAAGGTGGTCAATTGCAAGTTGTGCTTCCTTCCCTTTGACTCACCTCTGAAGAGTGACAGACAGCATGAGATCCTCAAAGCAACTCTCAAAGATCTGAAAATAAAGATTGTTGAGTCTCCTGGTTTAGGGGAAGGCTACAAAAAGCCATCTCAGAGGTTTAAACTGTCAGTTTCAACTGTAAGGAATGGAATCAGGAAATGGAAGGCCACAGGCACAGTTGCTGTTAAACCCAGCAGGTCTGGCAGGCCAAGAAAATTACAGGAGCGGCATATGCAGAGGCAGGATTGTGAGAATGGTTACAGACAACCCATAGATCACCTCCAAAGACCTGCAAGAACATCTCGCTGCAGATGGTGTATCTGTACATCGTTCTACAATTCAGCGCAATTTGCACAAAGAACATCTGTATGGCAGGGTGATGAGAAAGAATTCTTTTCTCCACTCACGCCACGAACAGAGTCGCTTGTTGTATGCAAATGCTCATTTAGACAAGCCAGATTCATTTTGAAACAAATTCATTTGGACTGATGAGGCAAAAACGGAGTTATTTGGTCATAACAAAAAGTGCTTTGCATGGAGGAAGAAGAAGACCACATTCCAAGAAAAACACCTGCTACCTACTGTGAAATTTGGTGGAGGTTCCATCATGCTGTGGGGCTCTGTGGCTAGTTCAGGGACTGGGGCCCTTGTTAAAGTCGAGGGTCGGATGAACTCAACCCAATATCAACAAATTCTTCAGGATAATGTTCAAGCATCAGTCACAAAGTTTAAGTTACACAGGGGTTGGATATTCCAACAAGACAATGACTTAAAACACAGTTCGAAATCTACAAAAGCATTCATGCAGAGGAAGAAGTACAATATTCTGGAATGGCCGTCACAGTCTCCTGACTTGACGGATGATTTGAAGCAGGCTGTCCTTGCTTGGCAGCCATCAAATCGAACTGAACTGGAGAGATTTTGTAGAGAAGAATGGTCAAAAATACCTCCATCCAGAATCCAGACACTCATCAAAGGCTATAGGAGGCATCTAGAGGCTGTTAGATTTGCAAAAGGAGGCTCAACTAAGTATTGATGTCATATCTTTGTTGTGGTGCCCACATTTATGCACCTGTCTAATTTTGTTATGATGCATATTGCATATTTTTGGTTAATCCAATAAACGTAATGTCACTGCTGAAATACTACTATTTCCATAATGCAAATCATATATTAAATGGAAGTTGCTACTTTTAAAGCTCAGCCAATGATAAACAAAAATCCAAAGAATTAAGAGGGGTTCACAAACTTTTTCATATACTGTAGATATACGCAGACACTCACACCCTAACCACAACAGTGCCCTTAAAAATGACACCCAAACAATTGGCTAACTTTTAGCACTTTAAACTACACAAATGCTTTAGGAATATCACAGCCTGTCACTCTCTCAGTACATCAAGAGGCCTATTTATTATTGGCACTGTATTATCGTGGTATTTCCCTCCACTTGCCCTTTTACCTGTTTCTTCAAAGGTAAATGTTCTCGTCAAGTTCGTTATCGGGTTGGTCTACTGTTGCACTTTAAGATGAACACACACACACAGATAAACACACACACAGACCCTAACCACAACAGTGCTCCATGAATGACACACACACGCTGATTAACCCTTAGCACTTTAAACCACACAAGTGCTTTAGGAATAACAGCCTGTCATTCAGCACTTCAAGAGACTTACTTATTTTCGGCACGAACAACAATACGATGTTTTAGTGATATCTCAGACCTAAATATTACTTTTGGTCTACAAGAATACATTTAAACATACAAAGACTCAGCACTCTTGACTATAGGCCATTTATCAGCCAAGAAAACCTTCTTTCTCATATGTGTTCCTTCTGTTGAGTATAGCGCTCTTCACTCTCAGCCATATAAACCTCGCAGCACAGAAATAATGGCAAAAGTCCGGCTGTCACCAGGTGCTCAAAGAAATCTAACTTATTACTTCAATCACTCTAGACATTAAGACAAAGCACTGAAAGTTAAAAGCAGCATGGTATTTATTACAAGAATAATAATAATACCACAAGAACAAAGAATACTAGAAAATAGGTAGTGATAGGAAAGTCTAAATATATATAGTCTTTAGAAAAAGCTTACGAAAAAGTTACAGATGACAAGGATGAATGTCCCAGGGAGGCGTTTGATTTAGCAGTCGGTGTTCATGATGCCTTTCTGACGACCAGGGCCATCTTCGTCCGTTCCTCTTCTTCTCTCTTCTTCTCCCTTTGCTTCTCTTTCTTCTCCCTTTGCTTCTCTCCTCTTCTTTCCAAACCAAGGCATATTTATTATGAAATGTCAAGCCTTGGTTTCACAACACATGCACCTGATTGGCTGGCTGTCCAAATGATTGATGAATTAATTCACTGTCTGTTTTCCCACACAACAAAACCTTTGATGTACTCGGAGGCATCAGTAATTCTTCCTGTCCTAGGCCATAAAGCAAATTGTTGTTCCAGATGTCCATCCATCACTAGCCTGAGGTATCACCTCAGCATTTTTTCCCAGGCTATAAAACCAAATTAGCACGAAGCTATGAACAAGTGTTATAAAAGTAAGGTGTAAGGGAAGAAAACCTGCTTTAATTTGTTAATTTCATCTGTTGTCTTGTCTTGAACAAAATATAATGGAAACCAAAATGTACAGATTTTATACACCATAACAGGCATGAACAACATACAATGTTTTAAATAGATCTAAGACCTAAATATTACTTTTGGTCTCCAAGAATACATTTAAACATTCAAAGGCTCAGCATCCTTGACTATAGGCCATTTATCAGCCAAGAATACCTTACTTGATGTCCTGTTCCCTACTACTGAGTGATGCTCTCACTCTCAGCC
>NW_024384067.1:0-14273 GCF_016835505.1 Polypterus senegalus
CAAAGCATACTGCAACACTTTTACAAGACTAGCACTGCTCTGCAAACAGTTGATTTGGATTTATGTAGCATTGTTGATCTCATTAGCTCATTGAGGAATTATGTAGCCATCCTGCAAGATGATTTTGACAACTTTGAGAGTGGTGCAAAGAACATGTCACCATCTGTGTTCCAACATTACAAAGTGGACACACAGAGGTACAGAAAAAGGAAAAAATAAGCAGATGAATCCACTGAATCTGACTGTGAGCGATCAGGCTGAGATTCGTTGCCAAACTGGAATGGAGGTATCACTCCTACAAAGACACTGAGCAGATGTTTGGAATTTTGAACAATATTCCCTATATCTCTGTAGAAGATCGTTGAACTGGGGCAGCTTACCTTCAGAAGAAATATGCTGGTGATCTGGAAGAAGATTTTGTGGATCGAAATTGACAATTCAGAGAATTTATTAAGGAAAATAAGGACATCTCAGCAAGGTCAAGGGCTGCGACTTATACGAGGAAGAAAATTATGGTCCATTTTTAATAATGTTGATACAGCACTCCGGATATTTATGACTTTGCCTGTAACGAATGCTAGTGTGGAGCATCCGTTTTCAAAACTGGGACTAGTTAAAAACAGACTGAGCACAATGGGCCAAAACAGACTTAATCGCCTGTCTCTGATGTCCATTGAAAATGATATTTTGCTGCAAACTGGATTTTACCAGCCTCATCAAGGATTTCTCTTTCAGGAAAACAAGGAAGAAAATCTTCTAAAGGTAGGAAAATGTATATTTGCCGTGATTGTGATGCTGTGGTGTTATTATTTTGTTTTACTGTATTGTATTTTTTATGGGTCTTGTTTTATTTGATATGTGGCCATGTGAAAAGCAATCTTGCCTCAAATCTCACAGCTTGGATTGCTGCTGTTATAATCAAGCGTTGTAAGCATACAACCTGTAAAAGATTCAATAAGAAACAACATAAAGGTTTGGGGTTTCTGGCCCCGTATATTGCAGTCAAATCCACAATGCAATAACTCAAAAAAATCTGGTCAAAATATAAACAAAACAGTTCATATGCGCAACGCCGAAGATGGTGTTGGCGGCCATTTTATGTAGGAGGAGCCGGAAGTGGAGGAATGCTGGGAAGGAACCGTGAGGGAAGATGGGATTGATGACGTCAGGAACAATGGCGGAGGAAGGGTGGAAGTAACGTGCTAAGGGAAAATGAGGCCTTTGGTGGCGGAGCGTCTTTTTTTCTGTAAGTGACAGTTCTTTGATCGATAGTGATCACCTCGATAGACATGTTAATGGGGGTACGGTTGGAAATGGGTACCTGAACAATGTAAACTAAGTCTAAAATACCTATACAATAACTATAATCGTAATAAACAAACAATAAAACAGCGGAGAAGCCGTGGGTTAAATAAAAAGGCTGCAGTTATCAGCAGGGAGACGTGAATACCGTGGCGAAGCAAAGAAGGGAAAGAAGAGACCGGAGTGACGGACGGCCTTATATAGGCAGGCAGCCAACAACGTGGGAAGCGTGGGGATGGGGGGGCCCAACGCTGCCTCACACGGCGACCGAGCTGCAGGTTATGGACGTATATATGTACGTAAGTAGGATTCAGTTAGTGTTGGGAACCAAATTTCTTGAAGATGGGCCCATAGGTAACAAAGACTGTTGGAAAGTTCAATATGGCGGCCGACAGTGGTGTCATACCACCGAAATAAGTGCAGTACATTGGTTTCGGTTAGCGAGGGAAGCTGCCTACCAAATTTCGTGAAGATGGAGCCATAAATAAGAAAGTTTAACATGGTGGACGTTGTTGACCGTTATGACCGATATGCGCAGAATTTCTAAATGTAACCTGCTTAACCTTTGTAAGTAAGCTGTAAGGAATGAGCCTGCCAAATTTCAGCCTTCTACCTACAGGGAAGTTGGAGAATTAGTGATGAGTCAGTGAGTCAGTGAGGGCAACAAAGACCGTTGGAAAGTTCAATATGGCGGCCAACAGTGGAGTCATACCACTGAAATTAGTATGTAAATCGGTTTTGGTTAGCGCAGGGAAGCCACCTACCAAATTTTGTGAAGAATGAGCCATAAATAAGAGTTTAACATGGCGGATGTTGTTGACCATTATGACCGTTACATGTAAAATTTCGAATTGAAACCTGCCTAACTTTTGTAAGTAAGCTGTAAGGAATGAGCCTGCCAAATTTCAGCCTTCTACCTACACGGGAAGTTGGAGAATTAGTGATGAGTGTGTGAGTGAGTGAGTCAGTCAGTGAGGGCTTTGCCTTTTATTAGAATAGATTGTTCTGATTAATCTCTTTCTAACATTTTTAAATTTAAATCATCCGACAAGTGGACTGCACATAAGATTCAGGAGAGACTTGATGAATACCAAAGGGATACCAGAGTTTATGCCACAACACCAATACACCCTCCCTACAATATTAAGCCTGCTGTACACACAGAAGAAATATTGAATTACCGATCAGAACAATTCAAATCTTGCCCAGGACTTCCCTCTACAGATGTTCACATGCCTGATTGTGCTTGGCAGTCAGGACATGACTGTATGAGGAGCTTGGTTAACTTATTTGACTGCATGTTCACACAGCAAACCCAGATGTCAGTTCACTCCTCACCCATGTCCAGACAGTGCAACTCCTTTCGCAAGAGGGCTTGTAAGGTTTTTGGTGATTCCAAGCATTCTACTTTGTCACACTGCAGAAGATCTAATTTATGCTTACGATTTTTCACTCCAGGGCACAGGAAGAAACACTGCCCCCATCAGAAGAATAAGGGCCATCAACTGTCTAGTAAGGTTCCTCAGGAGAATGGTCAGCCTTTAAACTGAATAGCTCACATTTAGGGAGGGACAGTGTGAGTGGACAGCTAGATACCCTCCAAAATGAATGTAATTGGGACGATACAGTATATATGGAGACTGCCTTGCTGGTGCACAAGAGGTGTGCACAATGATTATTCAGAGCATTCAAAAGGTGCAAGCTTTTCATGAGTTGTTTTACACTCCTGTTATTGTTGGTGGTCATGTAAAGCTTCAAGAGATGCTAGATTCAGGCTCCATAGCATGTACAATCAGTATGATTGCTATTCATCAGCTTCAGGGTGCAGGACTTTTATCAGAAACAATACAACCAGAATAGAATGTTGTTTTGATTGGCTGTGGTGGTCAACAGACATATCCTGAAAGTATTTATGACTTAGAGATGTGTCTGTTTGGTGTCACCTGTGTTGTTCCTACTCTACTAGTACCAGGCCAGCATGTTGATCTCATTTTGGGCACAAATGTCATCAAATACTTGCTTCATCACATGAAAAGCCAAAGTGAGTACTGGGACCTTGCTTCAAGAACTGGTGCCCAGTCACACCCTGATGTAGAAGAGTTCCTTAATATGATGACCTGTATTGACTGTTTGAGAGATGGGATGATGCCAAAACAAGCTGCAACCCTTCTTCCTAGGCATGAATACTTGGCATGGGGGAAACTCCCTGCCAAGTCCCCCATTTCTCCAGGCAGTACTGTAATAGTAGAGGCCACTGCATCCAATGCTAGACCATGCAAAATTTTAGTGGGCTGAGTCATCACTCCAATTTGTGGTGATAGGTGGATTCCAGTTAAGCTTTTTAATCTTTCAGATAAGTCAATTACTTTGAAACGGAATAGTAAAATAGCTGATGTGTCACCATATTTAGCTGTGGAGGATCTAGATGTTTTTCAAGGTATTTTTATGAAGGCACATGACAAAAATCTAGACTCGTTGCATTCTGGTACTACTCCTACTCTTGCTGAGTTTGGGCTCAGTAATATTATGGTTGAAGACTACCAGATCAGTAGCTCCGTGAAAGAAAAGCTTGTATGACTGCTGATAGAGTACAAAGACATCTTTTCGAAACATCCTTTGGACTGTGGAGAAGCTAAGGGTTTCGTGTATCGATCCGTTAACCAATGAGCGCCCATTTTGTCTTCCATACCGTAGGGTGCCCCCTGCACATTATCAGAAGGTGAGGCAAGTTTTAACTGAAATGGAAGAAAAAGGCATAATCAGGAGGTCAGTGAGCGAGTTTGCATCACTTTGGTGATGGTGTGGAAGAAAGATGGTAATGTGCAAATTTGCACTGACTTTTGTTGGCTGAGTGCAAGAACTTTGAAAGATGCCCACCCCTTGCCACATCCAACAGACTGCTTGGCTGCTTTAGGAGGCAATTCGGATATTTTAGCACAATGGACCTTACTTCCGGATATTCCCATGCACAAAGAGGATAATTTTTTCTTTCTCCTGAAAAACACAGCCTTCATATCACATCTTGGTTTACAAGAATACACAGCAGAATGATCCTTCAAGGGCTGTGTAATAGTCCTGCCTCTTTTATGAGGATGATGCTCAGTATTTTTGGGGATCTGAATTTCCGTAAGCTGCTATGCTACTTGGATGATCTCTTCATTTTGATGAAAAAATTCAGTCATTGGTTGAAGGGTCATAACTTTACAGTATGGACTGATAATAACCCGCTTACATATCTGTTAACTAAGCCCAAACTTAATGCATGTATAATATTCTTCTTCACCGTCTGCAATACACCATTGGACTTTCAGGAAATGTTCACAATTGGTTTACATCTTATTTGACCGGTAGAACTGAGTATGTTGCTCTTGGCAACGCAAAATCTCACACCCATAATGTTACCTGTGGTGTTCCACAGGGCTCTGTGTTAGGCCCCATCCTTTTCATTATTTACATGATCCCCCTTGGAAGTGTCATTAGCAGACATGGTCTGTCTTTCCATTGCTATGCCGATGACACTCAGCTTTATCTTAGGACTAACCCCACCTCCTCTACTGCTCCTCTCCCAACATCTACACTGACTATTTGTCTGGAGGAAATAGAGGCATGGATGAGGCTCAACTTCCTTTCACTGAACAGATCTAAAACAGAAGCCATTTTAGTTGGCACACCACACCATCTTCATTCTTCTACCATCACCAGTATTACTTTCTCTGGTCAAAACATTCCTCTTTCTACATTTGTTACCAATTTGGGTGTTAAAATGGAGTCTAAACTCACTTTTGACACCCACATTAAACATCTCTGTAAGTCATCTTTTTACCATCTCAGGAACATTGCTAAATTTCGTCCAACACTTACCCTGGCAGATGCAGAGAGGCTTGTCCATGCCTTTGTCTCATCCAGGCTGGATTACTGTAATGTGCTCCTCATTGGGATTCCTGGCAAGAGTATCCAAAGACTCCAGTACATTCAGAACAGCGCTGCCAGGATCCTGATGAGGGTGCGAAAGCATAGCCACATCACTCCTATTTTGAAAACCCTTCACTGGCTCCCTGTACCACTTAGAATAGAGTACAATGTTTCCCTCCTTACCCATCAGTGCATCTATGGATCTGATCCCCTGTATTTACAGGAACTCCTTATCCCTCATACTTCCTCATTCACCCTCTGTTCTGTGCATACTAACATTCTTCAAGTTCCCAGAACTAAGCTTAGTAGTATGGGTGATAGGGCCTTTTCTTCGGTGGCGCCGAGGCTGCTGGAATTCTCTCTGATTACTTGAGAGCCCCACAGTCGACTGATGCTTTTAAACGAAACCTAAAACTTATCTTTTTAGAAAGGCATTTTGTTAAATTATTTCTATAGATTATCTTGTTTGTTAATTTATTCTTATTTTGTAGCACTTTGAGATTGTTAATTATAAAGCGCAATATAAATTAAATTTATTATTATTTATTATTATTATGTGAGCAACGTTGAGTGTCCAAGTTGGCAGCTTTTACTTTTGATCTTAAACATATCTCTGGCAAACAAAATGTTGCAGCAGATGCACTAAGTCGGAACCTCTTTACAAAGTCAATCAGCAGTTGACTTTTAAAGGAACCATATTGTCAGTTATTACGAAAGCTGAGATGGTAGCAGAAGGAACAGTGCAGGATGTGTTGCGAATGACTTGCCAGCCACAAGTACTTGGAAAGACCAGTTCACATCCTCAGCAGAACACTCAAATTAAGCTTTTTAATGACTGCAGTGAGATTCAGGCTTTGTGTCAGTCCTCACACTTGGGAAACAGGTGCAGGGTTTAGGGCTATTAGTCTAGCTCAGCATGTCCATCAACTTTCCAATGGCCAGGAGTTTTTTCCTGCATTTACAGAGCAACAACTTCAACTTGCACAAGAAAATGACCCTGTCCAAGGTGTTATCTTTTGTACATCTTGTACAGAGTGAATAAAGACCCTGTGCAGGGTAAGACGAAAGTTCAGTATGTTCTTCATTATTCGTTGATGAATAAAGCACTATCTTGCATTCATGATCTGGCAGGACAACAGGGACAGGCTCGAACACTATAGCTGGCCAGACAGCATTTTTTCTGGCCTGATATGGAAAATGACATCAAAACCTATGTGAAATGCTGTCAGAGATGTGTTTTTGCCAAGTCCCCTGAGCCTGCTGCACAAGCACCATTACAGCGTATCAAGACTGCTGTTCTATGTAGTTGGTTTGCCTTGATTTCTGATCTGTGGATGTCCTTTTGGTTACAGACCATTTCACAAAAATGGCTCATGCATTTCCCTGTGCGAACCAAACATCAAAGCAAATTGCTAAAAAACTTTAGGATTATGTATTTTGTGTTTATGGGTTTCCTGCAAGGATACACACTGATCAGGGTGCAAAGTTTGAGAATGACCTAATAGCTGAATTGCTTTACTTGTCAGGAGTATCTAAGTTGCACACGACTGCATACCACCCCATGGGGAATGGAGGAACAGAATGGTTCAATTGCACACTTGGAAACATGCATCATACCCTCCTCTCTACGAGAAAAACACTTATGGCCTCAGCAGATTCAGACATTAACTTTTGCCTACAATGCGGCAATGCATGAAACAACATGCATTTTTACTTATGTTTGGTTGTGTTCCAAGACTACCTGTGGATGTTATGTTCAAACAAGTTTTGCAGGACCCTGTTGTAGTTGATTATAGTACATATGCAAAGAATTTACTCTCCTACTTGCAAAATGGAATGAATATTGCTCAGCAGCATTCCTTAAGTGAGCAGCATCATCAGGCACAGCAATACAACAAAAAGATCATCTCAGACCTGGTGATCATGTGCTTGTGGCTAACAAGAACGAGCTTAATAGAAAATTAGCTGACGAATGGGAAAGCACAGTGTTTACTGTTGTGGATGAAAATCCTCAAAACCATGTTTATAAGATCAAAGATGAACTGGGACATGAGAGAGTGATACATAGGAACTTGCTACTAGATGTTAGGTTTTTGCCACTGAACCTCTCAGATGCGGATCCTGAAGAGATTGATAGTCTCTACATCTTCATACAACTCTTTTGGAGATTGTACATTCAATTCTTTCGCAAATGAAGGAGAAACTAACTCCTGTTGATGGTAACCAGGATCATATCAGCTATGCAGGTACAGGAGAAGTTACCCAAATACTCATGTCCAGGATGTTAGTTTCTCATTCGCCTGCTATCACAGATAGTGACAGTTGTCAGACTTCCTGCTCTCCAACTCTGCCCTCTTATCTGGCAAAATGTGAGACAGAATGTCAAGACAACACTATGCAGAGATCTAATCAATCCTCTGACACTTCATTTATACAGCCTACTTCTTCTGTAGTTCCACATTTACCTTCAGGTGTAGTGTCACATTCACATGTGTGGTCTATGGCCGGCCAGTCATCCCGGTTAATACCTCCAGGCCGCCAGATGGAGCTCTCCTCGGGAGGAGGCGCCCCGAAAAACAGCAGGGAATTATGGATAATGGAGTTTTCATTTTCAGCCCTGGTGGATACCACAGGGGCCACTAGATGGAGCTGCAGGGAGGAGCAAAGAATATTTGCCCTACGCCCCAGAAGCATGTCCGAGTCACATGGACAAATGTAATGACGTGCTTCCGGGGTGAAGAAGAAGACTTTTTATCTGACCCGGAAGTGATAGGAGATCACATGGACTGGGGGATTGGAAACACTGCTGGGTCAGAGACTATAAAGGATTGTGGGAAAGCCCAGATGTCGAGCTGAGCTAGGTGGAAGGGTGGCAACGCGTCTGGGAGTGGTGGATTGTGTATTATTGAGAAGTATTGTGTATTTAATGAGTATTGTGGAGAGGAGGGTGCTTTGTGCACTGTTGTGTATTAATAAAGTCAACATTTGGACTTTTACCTGGTGTCTGGAGTCAAGTCTGAGGGTTCAAGAGGACGAGAGCGCGCGCTATCTGTCACACATGCTACTCAACCCTTACATAAATTTGTTTTACTTCAGCTAGTTCTTTCAGAACAAAAAATGGCAGTGTGGTTAAATCTGTCAATCGACTCATGGAAACTATGGTTCAGAAACCTTTTCTTAAAAGAGTGATTCCAGTTCAGTTATTAGTCATTCTTTATCTATTTTTGCTCTGTTTAAACATTAGATTTCTTTTCTACCTGGTTGCATACATGAATAAGATGCAGATATCTATATTATATATTTTTCATACATCCTGTATATTGGCAAAGTGTTATGTGGTGTACCAGGCGTTACATTATTCTGAGGGGTTATGAAGCCTGATCAACTTCATGTACCACTTAACCTTTTTTCATTTGAGGGTAACTTTCAACTTGAACCAGATTACTCAGTTGTCATTCATACTTGTGCCAGATAAAAGCACAGCATGTTGTTTGGTGACTTATCGGAAAGATAAATAAATGTTGTTTTTGTTGTTGTTATTAGGATGTTGGTGATTTGCAGGAGGGGTGAATGCAACAGGTGTATAAAATAAAAGTTTAGTTGTATGGAGCTTCACCAAATCCTGATAACATTCATTGTGTTGTATGTTTTCCTTTTGTGGTCCTGTCATCAGTGTGAGTCTCTCCCAGTATTCATTGAGTTACTGTGAGAGGAGGTGCACACTGTTATTCTCTATATGGTAAAATTCATTAAATTATTTTAAATTGTTAGAGTGATTTTTTTTGTAGATGACAATGATTAATAATAATAATAATAATAATAATAATAATAATAATAATAATAATAATATGATTTTTGTTGTATGTAGTTGTTGTTTTGAAATGTTTCGAATGTTTTTCTATTAATTTTGGTTATGAGTTAATGTGAGCATTCAACAGCCTTTCCATGCGGTTTTCTTTTGTTAATAGGAGGAATCACAGAGCTTAAATTGTCACTTTTTATGTTCTCTGTTTAATATTTCAGGTATGTTATTTTTTTTATGTGCATATTGAGCTATGCATGGTCATGTATCTCGATGCAATTTAGATTGAGCGGTATTCATTGTGTTACTGTGAGAGGAGATGATTAATAAAAAAAGAGAAAACGTCAAGAACTAAAAGGTGTTTACATTATTCTTTTGTGGCAGTTTGTACGGCATGTTGCAAATATATTACAACGCAGAAGCTTTGAGGGTTAACCGAATCCAAAGGCCAGGACGCAACAGTACGGCACGTGCGGTGGAGACCGGTTACACTTACACATCACGATTTATTGAGAAATTCCACTCCGGCCTCCACACTGGTCATAGTACAGAAAAGCCACTAACACGTGTTGTAAACAACATTCTAATATCCTCTGATGATCGAAGTTCTACAGCAGTTAGGCCTACGTTGTTACAGTTAACACTAGAATTACCAGAGCCTACGAAAAAACTCGTAATTACGTCCCACCTTAAATCGCTTCTTAAAATCGTTCACAGCTCTCTACCAGCGTCTTTTGTCATCTAAATGTGCTGATAAAAATCAGGCTGCAAGCAGCCGGCTATTCCATACCCCCACCGACTTAGAACATGCACAAACTTCTCCCAGCTCATGCCTTGATTGATTATCTGGGAGTGAAGTGGAGTTTTAGAGTGGAAATAATAGATCATTATTTGGAATACACGCATTTCACGTGTGTTCCGTTTCTACAGTAATCCCTGTAAACACATTTTTAAAACAGAAACGTTTTTCATTTTGTAGTAGTAAATGACAAAATGTAAGCATAAACTATATAATGTATGAAGCCTGAAGTCCAAATATCAAACATTTTCACATAAGGTACAAATATAACAGAACAAGTATGCTTTTATTCAAAAATATAACTGCAGAAAAAAGCCACCTTAATATGCCATATTGACACATACTGCATACTACAGCTGCTATGGTAGCGTAATGGTATCAGCTGCTGACTAGTATCCAAAAGGTCTTGAGTTTGATCCCACGTGGTTCAGTTTTGAGAAGTAAATTTATTCTTACTATTTTAGATTAAAAACATGCATTTGATTTCAGTGTGTAACAGCCAGTGTAATTTATGATACTTGTAAAGGTTAGTTTTTTTTTTTTTCACTTTTCATTCTCTTAGTCGTGTTCAGGATTCTTCCCTACCCCCCATCTGAGAATGCTGTTTTCACATAAAGATGCGCTGTAGCTCTGCAGCGTACTTGTGACTGCATTCTCATACCAATGCTTGCGAACTGAAGTGCCTGCGTGCACTTTTCGTGGCATTACATGTCTATTTTTTTGAGCATGCCCATGTCGCTCAAACATAGGAACATATGTTGGTGTACAAGAATAAAAAACAAGTGCACTTTTATTCTAGACTATAAGTGAAGAAAAAATAAAGCAAGTTACAGTAGGCGGTTGATAATGACAGCTTGCATGGTGCAATGCTAAGAACTGCTGATTTCCGATCCGTGCTATATAAAATCATCACATTCAAATATTAACAATTCTCACACACCCTTCCTACATTCACGACATGTGTACTTGTTGCAGTGTACACATCTCTCTGTGCTATGGTTCCTATTACACTGAATGAGCACCTGACATTGTACTTTCTTCCCTATATAAATAACATTCGAGTATAGTGCGTCTCCAAATAAATCACATTCGAGTTATAGCGCGTCTTTATGTGAAAACAGCATTGTCAGATTGGGGGGGGTGGGTATCGTGAACACGACTGAGAGAATGGAACTGAATTAAAAAAAAAAGACTGAAATCAAATGTATGTTTTTATTCTAAAATAGTTAAGTACATGCAATATTATTTGAAAACGAACAGCCTCAGATCGGGTTTGAATACACGCTGACGCTGTTACAGAAGGAGTCAGCTTATTCAGTGCAGCAGTTTCAACGCACAGTACATGCAATATTATTTGAAAACGAACAGCGTCAGATCGGGCGCATATTCAAACCCGATCTGACGCTGTTCATTTTCAAATAATATTGCATTAGTGCAATGATGTTTTTACATATATTGTCTCTTTCATTCATCTTGCGGTTTGTAATCAGTGACTGCGTGTTTTTTCCCCGATCTTGCCAGTTCGCACATGTTGCTGTATGGTGCTGTTTCTTTTGTAGGAAGGAAAGGCACTATATGATAGGCAGACAGGGAAGCTCCTATATAATAATAAAATTACTGTTATTACTATGTAGATAGACAGGGAGTTCAGCGTCGCAGCGTTTATTCAAACCCGATCTGACGCTGTTCGTTTTCAAATAATATTGCATGTACTGTGCGTTGAAACTGCTGCACTGAATAAGCTGACTCCTTCTGTAACAGCGTCAGCGTGTATTCAAACCCGATCTGACGCTGTTCGTTTTCAAATAATATTGCATGTACTTAACTATTTTAAAATAAAAACATACATTTGATTTCAGTCTTTTTTTTTTTATTCAGTTCCATTCTCTCAGTCACGTTCATGATCCCCCAAATCTGACAATGCTGTTTTCACATAAAGATGCGCTATAACTCAAATGTGATTTATTTGGAGACGCGCTATACTCAAATGTGATTTATCTGGAGACGCGCTATACTCAAATGTTATTTATATAGGGAAGAAAGTACAGTGTCAGGTGCTCATTCAGTGTAATAGGAACCATAGCACAGAGAGATGTGTACACTGCAACAAGTACACATGTCGTGAATGTAGGAAGGGTGTGTGGAAATTGTTAATATTTGAATGTGATGATTTTATATAGCACGGATCGGAAATCAGCAGTTCTTAGCATTGCACCACGCAAGCTGTCGTATCAACCGCCTACTGTAACTTGCTTTATTTTTTCTTTACTTATAGTCTAGAATAAAAGTGCACTTGTTTTTTATTCTTATACACCAACATATGTTCCTGTGTTTGAGCGACACGGGCATGCTCAAAAAAATAGACGTGTAATGCCACGAAAAGTACACGCAGGCACTTCAGTTCGCAAGCATTGGTACGAGAATGCAGTCACAAGTACGCTGCAGAGCTACAGCGTCTTTATGTGAAAACAGCATTCTCAGATGGGGGGTAGGGAAGAATCCTGAACACGACTGAGACTGAGAATGAAAAGTGAATAAAAAAAAAAACTAACCTTTACAAGTATCATAAATTACACTTGCTGTTACACACTGAAATCCAATGCATGTTTTTATTCTAAAATAGTAAGAATAAGAGCAATTTACTTCTCAAAACTGAACCATGTGGGATCAAACTCATGACCTTTTGGGTACTAGTCAGCAGCTGATACCATTACGCTACCGTAGCAGCTGTAGTAAGTATGTGTCAATATGGCATGCTAAGGTGGCTTTTTTCTGCAGTTATAGTTTTGAATAAAAGCATACTTGTTCTGTTATATTTGTACCTTTGTAGAAAGTGTTTGATATTTGGACTTCAGGCTTCATACATTATATAATTTATGCTTACATTTTGTAATTTACTACTACAAAATGAAAAACGGTTCTGTTTTAAAAATGTGTTTACAGGGATTACTGTAGAAACGGAACACACGTGAAATGCGTGTATTCCAAATAATGATCTATTATTTCCACTCTAAAACTCCACTTCACTCCCAGATAATCCATCAAGGCATGAGCTGGGAGAAGTTTGTGCACGTTCTAAGTCGGTGGGGGTATGGAATAGCCAGCTGCTTGCAGGATGATTTTTATCAGCACATTTCGATGACAAAAGACGCTGGTGGAGAGCTGTGAACGATTTTAAGAAGCGATTTAAGGTGGGACGGAATTACGAGTTTTTTCGTAGGCTCTGGTAATTCTAGTGTTAAGTGCATCATTTGACACCTTTGACCATTCTGTTTTATTACAGTGACTGAAAAATGACATTGGGCTTACAGACACTGTGCTTTCCTAGTTTAATTCTTATTTATCAAATTATTACCAGAACGTACAGAAATGTGTTGACAGCACTCTATTATTATACTCAGAAGTTAAATATGGTGTCCTGCTGGACTCAGTACTGGGACCTTTACTGTTCTCACTTTACATGCTTTTATAGGGAGCTATCATTAGAAAACATAATGTTAATTTTCACTCCTATACAAATGACACACTATTAGACCTTTCTTTTACACCGAATAATGTTTCTCCGATGCTGTCCTTAATTAATTGTGTCAGTGATTTAAAAGAGTGGATGGATGGGAACTATTTATCTCTGAATACAAAAAGGATTATTGATTAGAGGTAATGAGGATGACCACAACAACATTCTTTATCTCTTTAACTCAGTTGGAATTACTATTTGTTTTACTAAGTTAGCAGGTAATTTATGTAGGTGATATCTTTGACACTACAATGTATTTTAAGACACACATTATGAAATTATCCAGAACATGTTTTTTCTTCCTTAAAGATTTTGGGAGATTAAGAATTTTTGTAAATATGCAAGACACAGAAAAATGAATTCATGCATTATTACTTGTAGGATTGACCACTGCAATGCGGTGTTCACTGGCTGTTCAAATCATTCTTAAGCTTAGGGCTGATTTCAAAATCCTCCTTTTAACATATAAAGCTTTAGATAGCCAAGGCCCTGCTTACATATTACATACAAACCAGAGCACACATTAAGATTTTAAGATGCCGGCCAACTTAAGATTCCAAGTGTAAGAGCTAATCTTAGAATGTTAGGGCTTAAAGTTTAATTCATATAAGTGCTTAATTTGAATTTTCGTATAGCTATAAATTATGGTACAGCCTTTTACCCCTTGTAAGTTAACGTGAAATAGAACTTTCTTGGCTATACCTGTAATACAGAGTGTTAATTAAGCCAGTTAGGAAATAGTTCATTGCTAGTGTAACAGGTGTCTAAAATACTAAGTTTAGTTATTTGGAGCTAAATCCTAATAACATTCATAATTTTACTCTGTTTATTGTGTTAATGTTACATCATTAGTGTGATCCTCTTCCAGTATTCATTTTGTTACTGTGAGAGGAGGTAAACATGTTGTTACGCTCTGTATAGTAGAGTTAATTAAATTGTTT
>NW_024384068.1:0-43388 GCF_016835505.1 Polypterus senegalus
GTTTCTGTGGTATTACTTTCTTTCCCAAAACATGTTTAGTTGATCCAATTGTTGATCTGCTGAAATGAGGTTTGAACTCTTATGATTACATTATTCAATGTCAGCCCAATGTTATAACATTATCAATACTTGATGCCCTTATTTCATTTACTGTGTGGCACAGGAATACAGGTAATTTTCAATTGATGTTCAATGCACGAATAAACACGTTACAAAATACATGTAATGTATTGTACAGGATATGTAATTAATGATGGTAACCAATATTCATTCAATTTTCCTTTTATATTTTGAATAAAACATCATGAAAGTGTTGTCAATTTCTCCATTACTCTGATAGCATGTTGTAGAACTTCTGCATTGCTTAACATAACATGTCAAGAGGAATGCTGGCAATTTCCTCTTCAATCTTCCGTTTTAGTTCTCCTTTAGTTTGTAGGGTGGACCTTCAGTATTCTTTGCACGCTTCGTTGCCCCAACAGTGAGGGCTCCTCGTGATTGCAGCTCGAATATTTTGAATATTCTCTGGTGTGCGGGCAGCTCGAACACCATCTGGGGTCTTCTTTTTTAAGGCTGAACCACATTTCTTTGAAATTACGCACCTATGTTGTAATTGTATGAGTAGATGGAACATGATCATGATGGGACATGATCATGACATCCTAATAGTGACACTTTCACCATTCTTTTGAATGGCTTTCACAGTGAACGCTCTGTGCGCACCACTCCTAGTTCCAAAATTTCTCGTTTCCCTGTGCCACCCTCTATCTATCTAGTTGGCATTTCAAGACCCCTTTCAGCATTTCCACCTTACATTTGCACATCCCCAGCTCTGCATCTAACAACTCCATTTCCTACGTCTTCTGCTTCCTTTGTGTTTGATCGAAGTGACTGACCTGGGTGCACCTTTATGTAATGACTTGGTAATGAACTGCAGATCAACAATTTTGTACTTCTGCATTCTCAAAGAGCGTAAGAACTCACACAGCTGCCCCAGATTTTTGAGATTTAGAAGATCGAGAGACTGCAAACAAATAACTCTCAGGACAAATCTGTACTCTGTGTCCTCATTTGTGTCAGATATTTTGCTAATTGTGTTTTCCATTTGTTAGTTCTATAGAAGGTGAAGAGAATTCTCTGAAGTGAAACAGAAATCATATCGAGTTAATCTGAAGTTAGTAGAACTATATCACTACATTTATAATATTTGATTACAGTTGAGGACATTGCATCCAAACAATGGAAAGAATTGTTAAGTGCAACATATAGTCATTTAAATAGAACATTTAGCATTAAAGTGTGTCATTTATCAGTTTAAATGTGACATTTAGCATTAATGTTGAATTTGTAGCATTTAAGTGTGACATTTAATTTGTTTAATATTTCACATTTAAGTGTGATTTTCAACCATTTTAGTTGGCTATTTAGCAGTTATGTGCAAAACTTAGCCATTTACGTTTGAAATTTAACAATTTAAGTTAGATATTAGCCTTTAAATTGGATATTTATCATTTATGTGAAACATTTAGCTATTAACAGGAAACATTTATCACTTTACTTGCATGTTTAGCATTTACGTGTGACATTTAACTATTATAAATGGCACCTGGGTTGGATGGGCATGTCGACCAAAAGAGGGGATGGTTACTTACCCAAACAGGAGGCTCCTAGCAGGCAGATTAGCATCCTTGAACCAGAAGAGATGGTCAAAGTAGATGGACAGATAGCCCACTGGAAGAATATGTCGCAATTTAGCATTGAAGGGCGACATTTAGCCTTTTAAGTATGACATAAAACTGTTGAAGTTGATAATTTGGATATAAAAAGAAGAAGAAGAACGTCTAAGTGTGACATTTAAACATTTAAGTTGAACATTTAGGATTACGCTGAGACAGTTTTCTTTTTAGTGGATTGTTTATAATTTACCAGAGACATATAGCATTTAAATAGATACCTTTTAAATTGGACATTTAGCATTTAAGTGTAACATTTAGTTAATTAAGTGCAACATTTAGCCCAGGGATTTCAAACTCTGGGCCTGGTGGGCTGCAGTCACTGCCAGTTTTCATTCTAACCCTTTTTCCTAATCAGTTACCAGTTTTCACTACTAATTAAATTATATTTCCCTTCTTTTTGTACCCCTGTTTTTAGGATTCAGTGCTCTGAAATGATTCTTTTCTTCATTAAATGACAGCCAAATATAAATGAGACATGAAACAAGCCAAGAGATGAGCAATTAAATTGGGGCTTCAAACTCCAACCAATTTCACTCTAATTACTTTCTTAATGAAAAGCCCATTCTTGCTGTTAATTAAACTCATTATTTAATTCCATGGCTTGTTGCTTCTCATTCTGCCAAAGAAATCATTTCCAAACGCGTTGAATTTCTGTTTTTTCTAAGAACATCATCAAAAAGTTTTGGTAACCTGTGAGATCAGCCAAACTGAGACCTTCACCTTTGATTATTTTCAGATATTGTGTGATGGGCACAGGTAAGCGGGTCATGTGGTGGCTTGTTTTGTGTCTCATTATTGTTTGGCTGCTAAGTAAGGAAAAATAAACATAAAAGTGGCCCGAGTCAAGTTAATTAAAATGAAGGCAAAAGAAGTTAATTAGCAGCAAAAAACGGTCACTAATTAAGAAGATGGTTAGAATGAAAACCTGCAGCAACTCCTGGACCGGAATTTGACACCTGTGAATAAACCATTTATATTAGATATTTATTATTTAGCAGGGACATATAATATTTAAGTTTGAAATGTATCATTTAATGGCAACATTTATCATTTAGCAGAGACATACAACAACTATGCAGAGAGATTTACCATTTACGTTAAATATTTGCTATTTAAACAAGTGATTTCAGATTTGCACCTTAAAAATGCACACATTTGAGTAAAAAATAGCATTTTTACATTTGCCATCCTGTAAATGTACAATAAATGATTGTAAAAACAAGTACACCATTTTACAAATGGCACCCCCTACTTATGTGTACTACAAGGTGCTAGTTTTTATGTATTGATTTATTTTATTTAAGAGTGAGTATAAATTCTGATATCTCAGTGACATCCCATGATAAAACGACTAACTTCAGTGGTCTCATCGTCACAGTTGCACTGTCAGTGTTTCATAACTAATGTCACGTCAGTAGTGCAGCTGTGCCAGTCCTGATACCACAACGTGTCTCAAATTCCCTTATCAGGTGTACAACGGGTTAATAAAGTCAGTCAGAAAGCCAAGAACATTGAGTTGTCTCCGCTGTATGCAAGTTTTAATTTTGTCAAGTTAACAAAAGCCCATCTTTAAGCACTCTGGGTTTGAAACCCTCTGCCTAGTTATGTCCACAAGACCACCATTTCACATTTAATGTGTTTACTTCAGTTTGTGCTCCTGAGGTTGTCACCTAACTCTGTAGAGCTGCAGTTATAAAAAAATATGTAAATAATCTAGGAGTGTGATCCTGAATAACACTGCGTGTCAAATACAGAATAATAAAAATAAAAAGGTCACGGCTTCCCAAAACTGGCTTCAGGTCTTTAATGACACAATGAAAATTAGCAATATTGAAATAGAAGATCTAAATGTTCTGTGAATGGCCACGGTGTAAGATGATGCAAATTCAGTAACTTCTTCTTTTTTTCATACCCTTAAGTTTTTTGCTTCTGGTCACTATCTGCACAATAAGTAAAGTAAATCCTAACAACCTTGTCCCCCATGTCAGCAGCACCGTTAGTCACCATTGCAGTTCGCCTCAAGGCTGCCCAGACTCTGCTGTGAGTGTTAAAACTTTAATAACAGACATCATTCTGCATCTTTTCTCTGAAGCTTAATCCAAGGTGTGGAGTGTTTTTTCTTTTAGCCCTTATTGTTTCTTGAATTGATAGATAGCCAATTTAATGATTTTTTTTTTTGTGGGTGACCTTTAATTTGAAATTCAAGAAACAGACTGTTTAATGTTGTAATCAGTCCACCTAACACAAAATATACCAACTGACCTCTTAGGTTCTTTCATTTCAAAAACTTTACTTCAAGTCATCTTTACCACCAATGGAGGACTTCAACTCACCATCATAAAGTGGCCTTAAAGTACCTTATCTAGACATGGACTGGACAATCCAGGCTTATGTCAATGTTAATATTAATAGACAAAGGAACTGAGCTTTAAGCTTTTACTTGTAAATTATATTTATTTTCATTTAAACCAATAACAGCAGATATACAAAGATAACACAAAATCATACAACCTGGGAACTTTACATCTTTATTTAAGCAAGAAGAAGCAGTAAGATGACGATGATCATTCTAATCCTAGGCATCTTCCTCTCCTACTAGTGATGTGCTCTCAAGGAAAGTAAAGACATGCCGAGTGAGAGACACAGAACTCTTTAGCAGCTGAGAACGTGTCCTCCAGCATCAGCTCCCCATCTCACCTGAACAAGAGAAAAACACACACTGGGTGGCCTGACCTTTTGCAGCATCTCACAACCCTAAAAAGGCTGCTGACAGCAGCACAAGGTTGGATGAGATCCCTAGATAGATAAGAACAATTAAAGAAATACCCTAAAGTGCTGCTTCATGTTCCTGTTTCCCCAGCATTATATGTTAAGGACATTGTAAGAGCCATTTCCTAGTTACATACGTAAGATTCAGAAATATTTTACTAGATGACAACGCATAATCTATAGGAGCTTCCTATAACACCCATCAGTTGAATAGAATTGGTATATTCTAGTTATTTCTAACTGCTCTGACTAAACATTATTCTGTTAGTGATCAGCTTGGCCATGTGAGAGGTGTAGAGGACATGTGGTTTTAATTTGTGCCTCTTGTGCCTTTTAAGAGTTGCGTACCTTGTGTGCATCTTTTCTTTGTGAAGTAGCATGTACGACAAAGTGCTTAATTTAAGTGCTGCACTGTACATTTAAAGCGTACAGAAGAAGAAACTAAGAATATTTAAGTATAGAAGAAGAAATTAAGAATCTTTAAGTATAGAAGAAGAAGAACTTTTTAGTACAGAAATAACTAAAGTTTCTCAAGAAAAGCTAAGTTTAGAGAAGATACATTTTTCTTTATTTTTTTCTTTCTAAGTGTTTAATAAATTTTTCCTTTATTCTTGTGTGGATTATTTGCTTTTAATTTTCACTAAATATTTAAAACAAACTTTCGGACTGAGAAATTTCCTTTGGCATGCGTTTTACCTGTGCTTGAACTCACCTTACATCCTGGCGGCTACTGACATGTTCTCCCCATATCTGCGTGGGTTTCCTCCGGGTGCTCCTGTTTCCTCCTACAATCCAAAGACATGCAGGTTATCAACTGTATCTAAACTAGTTATCAAATAATTGAAATAATGGTGCCATCTAATAGCCAGTAGAGCAGTTCTTCTTGTTTCCTGTTCTTTCCACCATGTTCCAGAAAGCGTATGCTAATTATTTTTAATCGTTGTATTGTTGCTCTGTGGTACTGAAGTCTTCTGAAAATTTCAGTTTGGCTTTATTTACATAAGCAACAAAGTGTGACGAGGCATCATCTCCAAACTGTGCACTGCGCTAGTGAGAAATAAGTACAATATCGAATATTCAACTATATATACAGTATGAGGTGTGCCCGTTTTGTTAAAGATGGATAAATCTTTAAGAAGATCATTTAAACCTTCTACATCTGGCAGTGACAAAAATAAAGAGAATAACAGATTGTAAAGTGATGAATATCTCAAATATCGTTTTACTGTTATTTCTAATAAACCCCAGTGTGTAGTTTGTTGAGACATTTAAA
Source organism: Polypterus senegalus (assembly GCF_016835505.1). Classification (NCBI taxonomy): domain Eukaryota; kingdom Metazoa; phylum Chordata; class Cladistia; order Polypteriformes; family Polypteridae; genus Polypterus; species Polypterus senegalus. The sequence goes on from NW_024384068.1 coordinate 5,779, forward strand.
TACCAAACATTTAGACAAAAAAGTCAAGCCTGTGAAATTCTTTGAAAGAAATCTAAACTCCCTCCACAAGGAGCAAGACATTTTTTCTTCAGCAACCACTACTAATAAAAAAGCATTACTAGCAAGTTATCTAGTTGTATTTGGCATTGCAATAGCCAGTAAGCCTCATACAATTGCAGAAAATGTGATTTTATTGACAGCTTTTGATATGGTGCAAAGAACATTTGGTGAAAAAGAGGCTGACAAGCTGAAAACAATACCTCTTTCTAACAATATGATCTAAAGAAGAATAAGTGATATGGCAGAAGAAAACAATTTCATGAAAATATTAAAAAGTGCAAATACTTCTTATTACAGGTATTTCCATTTCTGGTGGTAGTGGCCGCAGCGGTCGCAGTGCAACACAATCTGGTTTCTACCTCTTGTCATTGTAATTGGCGATCCTCTCAGGTGAATATTACTGTGGGTGTGTCAGCTGCACGGATGTGTTCAGCACCACAATCAGCTGATGTCGGTACCTCACTGTAGTTTTCAATCTTGATATCCAGATCACTTGCACCAAAGTCAGAATCCGGGCAAATTCAATACACAAAACGTCATCAACTGAGCATTTTGCTTTGAGAATTTACTTTCCCTCACCAGATGCCATTTTTCTCATTATTGGCTCTTCTTTACTCATGTACATGTTGGGATTAGATGTTGTATCAACAAGGCTAACATTCTTTCATGTAAAGAGAGCCTGTCTTTACCGTAACAGCAAGTTATTTTGATGTTTACAGCTTATTATAGCAAGTTGACACCCTCACTCAACCCCTTCTGTCGACAAAAGTCGACATCCGTCCTAGAAGAGTGATCCTTTAAGGCATTTTTTGTTTTATTTTAGAAATCCTGTTTTGATGAACCCCTCAGCTCTTTATTGTGTCTCCCCATGGCATCGCGACCCACACTTTGGGAATCACTGCCTTCTCGGTAATCAGATTTTCAAGGTCATAAACCAGGGGCCTTATACACGTCATATGAGAACTCGACTATAACATACGTAAGCACAAAAGTCAAATGCTTACTTATTGGTGAAAATCCAGATGCAGGAATTCAGCGTATCTAACTTCCACGCTCTTCCGCTACATAAATTCCAATCAGTTGAAAACTAACGCCGCGGGTATCGCAGTACTTTGTAACGCCCAAATCCTCCCAGAATTACGCCTCTATTTGAATATGCAAATCAATATAAATCGCCTTAAGCGCAGTCAGAAAAGACAATGGGAAAAGTAGGGTATTATAAGAATTTCAGCGAATACTAAGTGGAGGTAAAGGAAAATATACTATTTGTTCAAATAAACAGTGGTATAATCAACAAAATGAAGACATCGAGTGACATAGCGTGTTGAGAAACTTGAAAGCTCACATTCACAAAATCGCATAGTGCCGGAAATAAAAAGAAGTCACATATCAAAGTTGCTGTGAAAGATGAGTTGTAGCCTACTGTCTGAGGTCATATGAGCTTATTAGGGCACAGAGAAAAAGAGGGTACACGTGTGGGGAAAAAGTATCTAAATGTCAACTTTAATTTTGAATTTTCCACTTAAACGTAGTTTATTTTGTCATTTAGTAGAACATTATAAACTTGTCTTTAAAATCGTTAATTGTTGTGCTCTCAAAATTATATCAGAATTAAAGTAGCACGCAAATGCTTTGTTTTGTATTTGATCTTCTACTCGTATGTGATCTATGTGTGAATCCGCCACTTGTTTCTTAAACCGGCTCTTCTTCCTCCAACTGGACACAGAGTCCATTACATTTGTGATATTATGTTTCGGAATAACTAAAATACTGAGATGTATACGTGATGTCATTTTTATGATGATAGAGCTAAAGCACGTTATTAAACATGTGTTTCATGAGCCCGTGCTCATGACAAAGGCTTTCTATCTTTGGTTTTAAATTTGTCGCCATGCTTTAGCTGTGTTGTTATTTTCTTTCTGTTTTATATTCATATATTATGTACGCCCCAAGAGTCCTTGCTTTTTTCTTTTCTCAAGTAAACCTACTCACACAATCAGCTCTGTAATAGAAGTTGCTTCATCTGTGTTTAGCGATTCTTCAAAACATTTAAAGAACATTGAAATATCTCTGTAGTACATGTTTAATTATTCTATCTTTCCACATAATTCTAGTGAAGAATATAGATTATTTTAAATGAAGTTAAAGTTTTATGTGTATAATTTAACAAACATATTTTGTTGCATTTCACCTTAAAATGATATCGCCATCATATGTAAATACGCCGCTTATAAAAGTGGCCCAGGTTGTGAGATATTGAAAACTGTAGTGTTTATAGGGGTGATTGTACTTATAAGTACAACCGCTCTACAAGGAGCAATTTATTATTGAGGTGCTGAAAGTTCTTGGGATTAAACTGTTTCTGGAACCACGAGGTCCCAGACAGGAAAGGTTTTAAAACATTTTGCAGTGGCTGAGACATGTGGTCTCAAAGCTGTATACCGATAATTTCTTCCGATCAGCGTTGAAGCTGTGATTCACACTCAGATACAGTGATATAAATACTCCCGAGTCGTGAGAGTGGTAATATGGATAAAGATGATCCGCTGTGGCAACTCCTAACGGGAGGAGCTGAAAGAAGAAGAAGAAGAAGAAGAAGAAGAAGAAGAAGAAGAAGAAGTGAGAGTAAATAACGCTGAAGCAGCTATGGTATTTGGAATACTATGGCTGTTCCCTGACCATTATATTGTTACTTTATTAATTACGGCAATCAGATGCATTATAATTAATAAACATATGTGGTTAGTTTCGTATTTATAAAGCCGCTACTATGAAAAATAACAATGAGTAATCACACAAGAACAGTACCATTGTTTTGACGCTGGTGCCGCCAGTTTGCAAAACTGAAAAGGAAGAACTTAAGTATTTACAAGGCATGAGGTACCGTGAAAAGTGCGTGGTTTTAACAGCCATGTAGGTTTTATACATCACATTTGAAATATGAAAAGCCCCACAAGAACATTTCTGTGCATATTTAATTGCTTATACATGAGGGCTCCCAGTCTCTTGTGTAGCATTGTTAATAGATTATTGAACTTTATTTCTTATCCTATGGGAATCATTTTAAAAACAAGGAAGGATGAGCTGGTGAGGTGCTGTATGTGTTAATGTCCTTTGTTAGTTTGGTATCTCCTTAAGGAGTAATTTGGTAAATGGGTGCGAGGGCTGACCATACAGATGGGGCAAATTACAGCTTTTAAGTGGGGAAGACACACAGCATGGACAGGTGGTTTAATTATCAATCCAGAAAGGAAGGGAGAGAAAGAGAGAAAGAGAGACATTGAGCAACAGCGTTAGCACTGAGAACCACCAAAGCCACCTGATGCTTTTTACTCACGCCGTAAAAGGGAAGCACGCCTCTGAAGACAAACTGGTATTATCGCAATTGGCGCCGCAATTTCTGTTGGCTTGAAATGTTCTCTCTTCTTGGAACTGTAAGGACAATAAACCAATGTGTGATGATTCGGGGATTAAGTTGACTTTAGCGAGTATCTCAGATCCTAATTTAGAATGCTTAATTTTTAATTATTGTTATTTACTATTGTTTGGGAAGTTAATGCTTAAACTGTTTTGTCTGTTAATATCAAAACATAAAATTTTTCTGCTTCATTGCTTTTAATGATTTTTACTATGTTGATCTGGGATGTTTGCAGCTGGGCAATAGGATAAGCGCTAAGCAATGTAACAATCGAAAACATTTCTATAAAAATACTGCTAGTACTCTAATGGTATTCTGACTGCAGCAGCCCTGGGGCCCTCATGTATAAACGCATGAGCACACAGAAATGTTGCGTAAGAACTTTCCACGCTCAAATCGGATTACCTGCAAACCTACACTTCATGTAGCCAACGACTTTCCACGTACCTCATGCCTTGTCGCACGCAAGTTCCTCCGGGCTTATTTCCGCAAACTGGAGGCACTCAGCTACAAAGCACAGTACTGTTCTTGAGGATTACTTCCTCATTTCATGGACGCTGCTTTTATAAATACATAGAATTAACCGTGAGCATTGCTGGCTGCAGTGTAATGCATCTGATTGTAAATAACTCAGAATAAACACATATCCAGGGAAGGTTTCATAGTATTCCAAATACCATAACTGCTTGAGCGTGTTACCTCACTCTTCTTCTTTCTTCTTCAGCTCCTCCTCAGGTTGCCACAGCTGGATCATCTTTTTTCCATATTACTCACTGCACCCACTCGAGCATTTATATATCACCTGTATCTGAGTGTGAACTGCAGTAGCTGATCGGAAAGAGAATTACATTGAAGTATACAGCTTTATGACACACGCCTGTCTCAGCCACTGCAAAATGTTTTAAAGCCTTTCCTGCACGACCTCAAGGGCTCAGAAACAGTTTAATCCCAAGAACTTTAAATGCACTTAACAATGTCAGAACTGTTAGACTTATATACAATCACCCCCATAAACTTGTACTACAGTTATAATATCTCATAACCTGGGCCACTTTATAAAGCCAGATTCACATAATATAATAATATCATTTTTATGTGAAATGCAGTAAAATATGTTTGTTAAATTACAAGATAAATTTTAATCTCATTTAAATAATCTATATTCTTCACTGGGAGTGTCGTGAAGATAGAATAACAAAACATGTACTACTTAAGATATTTCAATGTTCTTTAAACGTTGAATCATCATGCTGTTTCATAGATGGCTTAACGCCTATTACAGAGCTGATTGTGCATGACGTTACTTGGGGAAAGGTGCTATGACTTTTGGGCGGCCATACTAACATATATTGAATATAAAACAGAGCACAACACAGCTAAAATGCAGCGACAATTCTCGATAAAAGATAATGTTTATATGAGCACAGGCTCATGAACACATGTTTAATAACGTGTTTTAGCTCCTATCATCATGAAAATGACATCACGTATACATCCCAATATTTTAGCGTTATTCAGAGAGACAATATCACAACAAATGACTGTGTCCAGTGTTGGAGGAAGAGAGCTAGGTTTAAGAAGTGCAGATCACACATGATCAATACTAGTAGAAGATCAAATACAAAACAAAGTTACTTCAAAAATAAAGTCCTACTTTAATTACGACATGTAATTTTGAGAACTGTTAATAAACGATTTATTGTTTATGTTCTACTAATGACAAATAAACTACGTGATTAAAGTGGAAAATCTTGTGATTAGTGTTGACATTTCGTAAGCTTCCCAATGCAGGCCTTTTTTCCTCTGTACCCCAATAAGCTTTCATGACACCAGACAGTGGGATTACAACCTTCTTTCACGGCAACTTTGATATGTGACTTCTTTTATTCCGCAATGTGCGATTTTGTGAATGGAGTTTCAAGTCACTTATGACACTCGAACAACTTTTTGTTGATTATACTGACGTTTATTTGGAATAAACAGTGTTTTTCCTTTGACTCACTTGGTATTCGCCGGAAATTTTATATTTTCCCCGTAGCCCCATTGTCTTTTCATGAAGGTCATGCCATACGCCATTTATATTGATTTGCATATTCAAATAGTATGCACTTGAGGACGAAGGCAAGTAATCGAGCTAGTTTCTCACGCTTGATCGACTTCTATGTAATGGAAGCTGACGCGGGAAGCTGGAGCACGACAGATTCCCATCTGATTTTCAGCGGCACATTTCGCCAGGCTTACGCCCATGTTATAGTATGAGTTCCCACGTGACGTATGCTATACATGAGGCCCCTGGGCCAGTTGTTCTACCAGGGTGGTGTACAGACTAACAGGGATCTAATGATGTCCAATTGATAAGTAAAAATAAATAAATAAATATTATGAAGATATTTCAAAATGAACAAAATTAAGGTGAACTACCTGAAAGCAGTGGATAAAAAGGAACCCCAGAGGCACCCTCGCTCATCATGTTGAAATATTCCACCTGAAAGTACTCTAAGAAAAGCATTGTCCTGAGTGGATTTTTCATGATGGTGTCCACCTTACCACTATCTCTTCCACAAATAGCTTCCGCAATCCAGGGTTCTCACTGTGTTGAAGCCGGCTTCCTGAGAAGTTTGTTCAGACATTGCATCTTTTGAGCTCAGGCTGTTTCAGAAGACTGCAGCATAGAGCACCACTGGCTACTTGCGGACTTTATAGAACATTTCCAGCAGCTTGTTGTAAAACATCAAAGGACCTTGAGTCTCCTTAGAAGTCCATTCTGCTCTGTACCTTGACCAGTGGCACTGTATTGTCAAACCACCAGTTTGTTGTTTATGTGGACCCCATGTACTTGCAGCTCTGCATCATTTCAGCATCCTCACTCTGAAGCAAAGCCTGGTCTCAGAGCCCCCGGGTACTGGAAGTCCACCGGCAGCTCTTTTGTTTTGCTGATATTGAGTTGAGCTGCTGTTTGCCCTGCACCATGAAGTCTCCACAACCTTACTATACTCGACTCATCTCCATTTAATGCAAATCATATTCGAGACTTTCTGTAGGTGGCAAGCACTGTATTGTTCTGTGTCTGCTGCTGGGGAAGAGGGTGAACAGTAAGGGAGTCAGGATAGCTTCCTGCGATGCCTGCTATTAACACACCACCATTTCTGATACACAGTCCTCAGCCTCACATACTGCTGCCTGTCGGCCAGGGTAGTCTATGATCCAAAATTGTGGAGTATCAAGATGCAATCTTTGAGCGTTTTCCCCAGTGAATGAGGTAGAATGGTATTAAACACACTGAAAGTCTAAAGACCATCATATGACTGTGCTGCTCTGTATTAAATGTGGAGATCAGAGCATCTTCTACACCTTATATGAGTAATATTGCCTGTCAGTTGCTGGGCAATGGGTTTATATGTTGAAGAATTGTACCAAATTATTATGGTCCCGATCAGCCTTAAGGTGTCAAAGCATCAGAGTTATATGTCTCTTTTAACTATTCAACGAACTATGACACGAAATTACATCAGACCTGGAGCTGTGGTATGGGAGGTCCACATTGAACTTTTATATATATTGTGGGGATGTTTGCCTTGGCAGAGTTTAGATATCTTATTAGATGCCAGCTACTTAATGGGACTCAGCCTGGAAATCAGACTATCCCTGTCACCTGAATGTTTGACCACTGTAGGAGATTAGTGGTAGTCAAATTGTAAATCACTACTAATATGCAGAGTGTACAGCATATAGAACTGACTAAATGTTTGTTTGGTCTGTGTACAAAAACGTATGACTTACAACTTCTGGGTACTTTATTCATAACTAGTAAAATACCTGCACTTCGCAGCTTAAGAAGTATTGTGTTAATGCAGTTATAAAAAGAAAAAGGAAACATTTTAAAATAATCTAACATGATTGTCAATGTAATTGTTTTTGTGACTTTTATAAGTGTTATGTCATCAAGGATTTGATTATCATTATTTTTTCAATCAGGTTAGATATTTTGAGGATGTGTGTAGTGTTCAAGTTATATTACATGTTTGTCAGTCATTAAAGATAAAGGTTTCATTCATCGAAGTGTCTACTACCCAAATCGGTACTAAGGGACCCAGATGTTTAACAGGTATTTCCGGTATTGTTGTGGATTTACCGCTAACATTTAGCTGCAGCTAAACTGTTGAAAGAGGTTTGCATCCCACATACGCAAGTTGCCAGGACACTGAGTTCCTATCCCTGCTGGTATTCCATTAATTTGTATTGGGAAAGTGTCGTTACCGCTTGCCCATGAAAGGTGAAAACAAAGGAAAGCATACAAAACACATGTTGAAAAATCCATTGTCAGAGGTTCGAAATAGTAGAATCATTTGTAGTTCGTCACAAAAGAATGTCTCCTAGGTTTGCCAATGCAAGAGGTTGCAAATTTACCAATAGTTTTCTAAATGGAAGAAACTTTTGCAGTACAGTCTGCTCGACATATCTTAACAAAACGGAACGGTCCAGAAAAATTTCCTTGAAGGGGGTGTTGTTTCATGCAGTCAGAGGTATGTGACATGGCATCCTAAAAGGTTCTTGCACATTATATGCAATCTTAAAGGATTCGAACTGCATTAGCCTACCCAGAACGGGTTTTCTCTCCAGTATACAGCCTGCTCTTCTGTGAGCTTCTGTGTTTGTTGGTTGTCTCCCTTTCTTGCTGCTTCACTTCTCCCTTCGCATTTCTATTTCATTATTGGCTTGTTTTATCATGAACTTTAACCTGACTGAACCTATACTAATAAATTTTATTTACTATCTTTATAATTTATTTCATCATTTTTGTATCTCTGCCCCATTTCTTGATCATTCAAAGACAAGATGGGCATAATTAACTCAGAATGCTTAATTTCTTTATTTTTGATTCTTCTGTGACAAGCATGTGCCTTAATAAAACTACCTTTAGGTCATCAGTATGCGCGTATGTGCAACGGCTCTGACATTTTAAAAGTAACTACCAACAAAAGCTAAATGTTTTGCACAGTGTCTGTCTTAAACACCAATGCAAATGAATGAGATTTTAATTTAATTCTAAATATTTGCATAGCTGGTATATACAAAAGTGCATCAGACAATCCCGAGACCTCACATCATCATCTGAGCTGATCTCATGTTCTTGAGAGCAGTTGCCTTGCCACCCTCGCTATGTTTTGTCACAATGGCTCTGGTGAGTATTAATGCTCTACTAGAAGATCTTTCTATATTTCTCATTATTTGTGATGGTTTACTCTAAAATACATGAACACGATAGACTTCTCAGATATAGCAATATATACCTGAATGGTTTTCAATGCTGATCGAAAACAGAATATTCAACTTCTTTAGTCTACATTTAAATCTTTTGAAATTAGCAGTAGGACTGACCTTCAACACCTATGGTGTCTGTTTATTTTTTTTCTTTCTTCTTAAAAGCATTATAAATGATATTGGCATCAAGTTGAATATTCTCAACACAAAAATTAAAACATCAATGCACAAGAACAAAGCAAATCTATCCGTTTAATACATTGTGAAGGTTTACACCAGTCTAGTTTAGTCATGCACTGTCACACATGTGCGATTAGGAGGCAGCTGTAGGAGTTCTTTAAAGGGGAGTGAAACATCGCGAGTAAGGTTGTCACGTGGTGCTTACCTGAACTCTTTTGCCAACAGAAACCAAGCAGACGGGAAATAATAAATCAACTTTCAGGTTTCTAAGATGTCCGTGATGACGCCACGTCTGGCCATCCCTGATGACGCTCTTCCTGTTAAAGCTTCCAGACTGCCAACCACTCTGTCACATGTTTTATCATTTAGATATAAATGACATTTTGTTCGGAATCATTCATTCACTGTATTTCAAGACTTTGAATCATCATTTTTGCTTATTGTCTCGCTGACAATATATGGGACGTAATCCCCAAACCTTTATTTTACCGAAAAATTTTATTTAAATCACACAGCACACAATTTATTCTTCTTGTTTCATTTTTTTTTTCCACGCCTATTTGACGCCCATGTGCCTGATCAACCCTTCCAAATGCTGGTCCTTCACCTCCTCGCCAGTCAGGCCCTTTCTCGCTTTATCCATCCATCTCTGCTTTTTCTTTGGCCTCTTCCCACATAGTCATCATCCGTCCTCATCACCCGTCCACAACTTCAATTCGACTTTCCTGTACTTCAATTGTCTCTCCCACTTTGTTATACCTTTGTCTGTCTCATTTTATTCTGTTCCTTTTTTGTAATTCCATGTACTTATCTTAATATTATTGCTTCAACATCCACCTTCTTCTCTCCTGTGCCTACTGTCCAAACACCTTCCATTTGATTCTCATCCAAACTGTACTCCGTGAGTTATCTCTGCATGTAATTCTCCATCTTGAGCTCTCTTTAAGTAGTTCTCCTGCAAGATAACTTCAACTTTTATCAATAAACCACAAAATTCAGTCCTCTTCCCATTTACTTTCATCCTTCTATTATCCAAAATCCCTCCTCCATTCTTCAACTTTCTCCACTTTCTTTCTGTTTCAACACAAATAGCAGCTCAAAGCCTGCACCAGGATTTTGGTCTTTATCCCACAACTTAACACATTCATAACCAGATCAAAGAAGTACATCATTGATTAAATCTTTGTAATTGCATTCCCACAGAGATGAGGGTGGTAGTGCAACAATACAACAGACAATGAACACAGGATGAGCTATGAAAAGCAATATTAGTAGATGATAGATTAGAAATGCTTATAAAGATGTTGAGTAGCCTTTATGACCTCAAATAAAACTGTCCCAAAATCTAATGAAGTGACTAAAAGCCTGAACAGATGAAGAAGAACAGTGACAGTGGACAACAGTCTTTAATTTAAAAAATGTGTTATTTATGGTTTGGACAAAACGGGAGCTGTTCACTCACTAATTTTCAGAGCTACCACATGCTCGTAGTGCCCGTGTCCCTGGGCTGAGCAGGTGCCCTAACAGATTGTCGAGAGAGGTCAGGAGAGATGGCATTATGTTCTAATGAACTTGTGGAACACCGAGTAGGTACCTAGTTTTTTAATAAGCGTGAGGAAATAACCTAAGATCAGTGAGTCTTTTGATGAAAGCTGAGGATGTGTTGTACCCCCCCGGCCTGGTCCACAAAGGAGCACTCCAAGAATGTGAATGTCACTGACTGCCTACAACATCTACCGAGGTAGATGGGAGGTGGCTCTTCTCCTGCTCTGTGAAGTGCATGTTGCTTTCTTTGGTTGCACTGAATTTCAAGGTGATTGTCACCTTTACAGAATCAGTCAAAAGGCAAAGCTCTTCCATAGAAATTAATATGAAGGTTTGTGATCAGCCTACAATTTAAATTTAATTCAGTTGTTGTGCTTGGCTTCCTGAAATACAGCAAGTAGTACGCCCATTTCTTGAGAGGAGCCCAAGGGAAAGGATCAGCATGGAAAGGTAAGGCAGCCATTTCATGTTGACAGATGATTCCATTGTGAGTTCCAATTTTGAGACCACGGGAATTCCTCATAATAAGTATTGAAAGGCCAGTGACAGACGACAGTATTTTGCCACCATAGTTTTAACAAAACAGAATAAAGCTTCATCCTCTATAAGCGCAACAATTTTATTTTCAATTTTATTCTCTTTCGTATTTGTTGCTTATTGAGTGAAGCTATCATTGTTAAAAAAAAAACACTTTGTCCAAAGCTCTACTCATATCATCAGTCACATATTTGTCTTTTTTCTTCTTGTACAGATCCAGATTTCCTATTCTCCAAACAGACACTCACATTATAAGTTAAATGTCTAAGATGTTCACCTAAGTATTTAGCATATTTAAAAGGAGAAATAAAAGATTATATGTCAGTCCTGAGACTTTAAATTATTCTATGGATGTGTTTTGTAATGAGTTCCCAAGACTGTAAAATATGTAAATTTACAGGATTCTTTAATTGGCACCCAGACATGAAGTCGGTCATGAAGCAAACGAAAACAAGCTAAGGAGGAATAAAATCCATTTCAGAATTCTTAAATAAAATACTGACGTAATAAGGTGAAGGAGATAAATTCTAAAAAGGAAAGTTTAAGTGGATATATACATGGCCAGAAACCTTTTGACTCCGCTTGTAGAGGAATCTCCTTATTATTAAAATATGTATTGCAGACAGCAGCGGCCGCCAATTAAAAAGCAAACAGGAAACACGCTTGGTTTCAGGAAAACAATTATCTTAAACAAAACATATTTATGAATATTTATATTAAAAGTGTTGCCCAAGGCCTAAATACTACAACATAACACTTTTAATTCTGATTCATATAACTAGGGTCTTGGAGAAGCAGAATCCTTGCTGACATCACGGGGTTTGAAGAACAACTGACCCTGATGTAATTATCGTTACTGCAGTGCCCACTCACACACACTAAAACCACCCGGAGGAAGCTGAGAATCAACAAGAAACTTAAAACACCTCATTCTGGATGTGAAGATAATCCCAAACAGACACAGGAGAATATGCAGATTCTGCACTGACAACAAAGAGGGAACAGGTTGAAATGGCAGGATCACAAAAACTAGTATCACTAACTACTGTGCCGCCTAAACCTTTAAAACCAAACATGTCATTCATCAATCAAAGAAACTACCGCAATGTGCAGATTCAATTCAAAACAACTTCCAAATCATGGCTCCATTATATTCTTCATTACAGAAATGTGTGAGTGTCTTTTTAAGGTTCTACTGTGCTTTTTGAAGTCCTTTACATTTGGGCAAAATGTTTACATATTCTTCTCACTCTCCATAACATACATCGCCTGCTGTCTCATGTCTGCATGACACTTGCCGTTTAATTCCCGTCCATCTAGTATGTACGCCTGAGGCTGTAGATCACTTTACAAGAAGATACTTACAGAGCCTTGTGAAAGCATTTCATCCACCCTGGTGTTTGTCCATCTTTGCCTCATTTCAACCTTGGAATTAAAATAGATTTTGGGAGGTGTAACACTATTTGATTTATTAACAACATCCCTACCACTTTGAAGGGGTGCAAAAATATTTTCTAATTGTGATGCAAAATATATTAAGGCCAAATCAGTAATCCTGAGTATGTATAAACATTCACTGCTAAAAGTAAATACTGTGTAGAGCCCCTTTTGCTGCTATTCCAGCTCGAGATTTCTTTGAATGTTCCATTAGCTTAGCACATCTCATCACTGAGATTTTGTCCATTCCTCAAGTCCAAACTGCTCCAACTCCTTCACGTCTGGAGGGTTGCATCAGTATACAGTCATCTTCTTCAAATTATGCCAGATTTTTAATAGATTGATGTCTGCTTTGATGAGGCCATTCTAAGACATTGAAATGTTTCCTAGTACTCAAGTGCAGCTAGGCATTCTGTTTAGGGTCATTCATTGTCATGCTGGATGGGTGAACCTTGGCAGATTCAACAGGTCTTCTCAAGAATTGCCTTGCATTTGGTGCCATCCATTTCCATCAGTCCTGACTAGTTTGCCTGTCCTCACAGCATGACCTCACCACCATTCTTTTCACTGTGGAATGGGAGTTCTGTGGGGTGATGGGGATTTACAATACAAATGTGGTGTTTCCTATGATGGCCAAAAACTTCACTTTAGCCTCATCTGTCCAGAGAACCTTCTCCCATGTGGGTTTGGGGAGCTCCTCCAGATGCTGCTGGGCAAACTTCAAATGTGTCATCTCCTTTTGTTGTTTATAACGTCGTTTTTTCTGGTCTGCTCTTCCATAAAGCCTCGCCTGTGGAGTGTATGTGCGGCTTTAAAGTGGTCCTGGACAGACACTCCCATATCTGCCGTGGATCTGCAGCTCCCAGTGTTATCCTGGTGTCTTTGTTGAGGGTGGAGTGGTGCCTCCAGGATCGGCGGTATCCATGGTTACCGGTTTGAACTCTGTCACTGCCAAAAGACATGCTATCTCATAGGCCCTTTAACCTTCAATTGCTCCAGGGGTGCTGCAATGGCTGGGACCCTGAGCTCCTTCCACCCCAAGGGTATGCCAAGATTAATTTTATCATGTGTTGTCCTGTATAACTATACATGTTACAAAATAAATAAAGAATTATTATTATTATCTCTGATGATTGCCCTCCTTGCCTAATCTGTGATATTTGATGGGTGTTTTCTTGTCAGATTTGTAGAGGTGACATATTCTTTTATGTTTTGTTTTAATAGATTTCATGGTGTTCCAGGGGATATTTTTTATAACACAACCACGGTCTCTGTTTCTCCTCACCTTTGTCTCTGACCTGTAGGGGTTGGCTCATTGTTCTTCATGTTACTCATTTAGTGGTGTTGCAGAGTCAGGAGTATTTTCAGAACAGGTCTATTTATGCATGTGACAGATCATGTGGCCCTCTGATGGCAATACAGGTGGACCATAATGACTAATGATGTAATCTCTGGGGTTAACTGTTGAATGAAATCTGATTGAGGGTTTCACAGCAAAGGGATGAATACATGTGCACTCACAACTGTTCAGTTTTTTACTTGTTTCAAGTTCTATACCTTTATTACAAATGCTCATTGTTTGTTTTCATACAGAGTGTCAGGTATGGTGTTCATACAGATAACAAGCCATTATAATTCCTACACTCAGTTGTTAATTTCTCTTTTTTAAATTTATAATTTGGTCCATCAATTTATTAACCAGGCCCTTCCTTTAGTGGTTTTTGTACATCATTTATGTCCTCTGAACTAACTGTAGTTTTCTATAGGTCTGATATTTCATTTTTATATTTTATGAACTTCTTTTTAGAGACTCTGTGTACTTTTCTTCATGTTGTATACGCCCTGATAGTTACAGGTAAGAGGTGATAGGACTCTATCATTCTCCTGCATGTTTTCATACCTCAATATAATCCAAATAATGTAGTTCAATTCTTTCCCCAATTGTTTTGAAACTTAAATGAAATGACAAAACAAGTTCTTGTTTGTTATATTTTGTGTCTTAATGTTAGTTAAAATCTTGTGTGTCATTGTCCATCTAAACTTTTTTTATCTTCTGACAACCTTATATAGTCCTTCACCATACGACCTCCTGCAATTTGAGTAAAAGTTTAATTGTTAAGTACTCACTACAGTCTGTTCATTTATCTTTTAACTTTTTATGTAGGAGAAACGAAGATCTTGCATCCACTGAAGCCTCCGTAACCACTCACAGACATTGGCGTGATCTATTAAATAACAGTCAGCATATCTATTCCTTTTGTCTTCGTCATCACTTCCAGCTCAGCTTCATCACAAATTGTTGAATCCACCATGACAGACTCCTCGTATATTTTGATTTCTGACAATTGTCTGCCAATAATCAAATTAGGTGGTTTCTGTAAAATTAGCACCTTGTGCTCATATCCCCTCAGTAATGTTTGGTTTTTCATTGCTCTATAGATTCACCTTTAATCTTCTGTTTGTGTCTTCATTGTGGTTCAGTAATTCCCCGCTTACTGGACCATCTGTTCTTACTCATCTACTGACACTCATTTCTTCTCCCTGTTTCACAGAGTACATACCCTCTCTGCTTAGTGATCAATTTGTAATGGTCCCAACAGCATTTCAACCATTTACGCTTGTGTCAACAATAATATTCTAATAGACAGACATAAAACTCAACAATAAGTCCACCATAATCACAGTAACAGCAGCAAAGCTTGACACCATCATAATTTTTCTAACAATAGGATCTTCAAATAAAATCCAATTAGCCCAATGGAGGAAAGTTGATTGCTACCTACCCACGCACAAATATCAGGTGCACAACAACATTGAATCCTTCATAGGGGACAGTCCGCATCTGGGAAATGTATAAACCAAACGACAGCAAGATTTAGATTTGACAAATGAGGTTTAACAAGCATTTGCAATAGGGCCATTATATCATGGTAAGGCACCTGTTCAGCCCAGGGCTGCAGGACATCATAAAAAATGGTGAAGCCGCATAAATGTTACTGGTGTGGACGCTGAAATGGAGAACAACAGAAGGCAAACACCAAAAAAAGTAAAAAGTAATTTCTTTATTCTTGTTGGCAGAGAGACTGCAGTCTTTGTCACGTCTCCAGTGTGCTAAGCAGGACCAGCTCACTCAGAGGGAAAGAGAGACTCTTAAAATACCAAGTTAATTGATAAGAATAAAAAAGAAACATAGCAGTTCACTTTGAGGTTGCCGTATAATGAATTGCCAGCCCCCTGTCCACATCCTGAATTTGTACGTGCGGCAAAACACCGTGTTTTTACAGATAAAGAGAAGTCAGAATTTTCAGCCTTTAGGAAATACACTTCTGCTAGCTTAACATACATACAGTAAGTCCAGTTACAGCAAGTTTGTCCTAATTGTTGTGGATGTATGCAACTCAGCGGATTTAGATAATGGTCACTTCCTTATACTCTGTTTGCATGCACATTGCTCATAAAAATATCAAGGTTACATAAAGGTTAATTTAGTACATTACATTAGTTAAGTGAAGAAATTACATTCTTATAGCTTTAGTATTTGCATTAGATTACATTTTGTTCAGTTAGCTAATACATCCTTATTTAATAAATAAGTGTCATGTTTTATAGTTCTATTACCATCATAATTTTTATTATTTTGAAAGCACCTTAATTCTAAATATTCTTTCTCATCAAGTACCCAGCTGTCTTGAGTTTAAGACATATAAACATGTGCCTTGGAAAGCAAACCTGCCCTAATTAACTTAGCTATCACACAGGCTATTTTAAGAATATGCCACAAGGGTCAAGGCTTTTTATTCTCAAGTCATTAGGGCTGCTAATATTGGGAAACTTACATGTAGATTTCATATGTGCAAACAAGAACCTGTAGAAGCTCTCTTCATCTTAATTTAGTTACCTTCCTAACATTGTATAAGATGCTGAGAAATGAATTCAAGATTTTGTTTTTTGAAGGATAAGATTTGGCACGCACTCCAAACAGGAAGAACCAAGAAAGACATCAACTGTGCGGCAATGAGTTCAGAATTTTGTAGAACTTGTTGTTGCAAACAACGTTCTAGGACTCCAAAAGAGTGCCAGCCTACATTAACAATAACTTAAACATTGGACCTGGCTGTTCTGTCATCCCTGCCAGGTTAGTAACAGCAAAAGATTAAAACAAAAAGAAACATTTGGGGGAAAAATTGAACGTGGATATATTTAAACTAAAAAATATTACACTATTTTCCCATTGCCACACCAAAAATAAGTCCCCATTAACAGTCCCTTCCAGCAAATGCCCATGCCATATCACAAACTCTCCCTAAAACACCCCAAATTCTAATTTTCATTAGAAAGGGTGGCCAGTCCCAACCTACAATCCCACATATATATATACATAAATACACACTGTGGACTATGGCCGCCAATCATCTCTCGCCAATAATTCCCAGGCCGCCAGATGGAGACTCCTCCCCAGCACGGAGGTGCGCCCGAATGCCAACAGGGAATCATGGACATTGGAGTTTTGATCTGACCCCAGAAGTGTTAGAAGTTTTATGGACAGAGGTCTGTACACTTGGGTCAAGAATAATTTAAAGGACTGTGAGATCCCAGTGTTGAGCTGAGTTGGTGGCGGTGGGTGACAACACCTCTGAAGTGGAGGGATTGTTTATTGATTGGAGTATTGTTATTGGATTAATGAATAGTGAGTGGAGGGTGCTTTGTGCACATTATTACTTAATTAAGTCAATTATTGACTTTTATCTGCGTCTGGTCCAGGCTCAAGGGACGATAGCCTCCATTCGTCATAAATACGCACTTTCAATGTCGTGATCTGAAGAAACAAAGATGCTCCTTGTTAAGAAGAGGCAATAAATATATACAGTATATATATATATATATATATAGCAGCATATATATATATACATATTATGAGGGGTTGCTCAGGAAAGATTGGTTTGTAACATATTGGTTCAGATACGATATCGAAAACCAGACACATTGTTTGAACACATCCATTCAGACAGGAGGTTTCGGCTCAACAGCTGGTTGGGATGGCTGCCGAGGATATACATCGTTTCACATCCGCCCGACAGGCCAGCTGGTTTAGACAGCGACAGCCGACACATATACGTTTCAGAGCATCCGCCCCCGATACTGCCGACATCCGCCTCACATTGCCTGAACACATCCGCTCAAATATATACATTGCCGAGACATATTGCCGATACTGCGCCTAAACATATTCGCTAAACAGATTGCCCACATCGGTTCATCCGCCTGACAGCTGGTTCAGATAGACGGTTCAGGCTGACCGGGCCGGGATTGCCGGGTTAGCAGCACACCGCGGAAAGTCACCATGCCATATCTCCTTTTGCCTCATCATTGCTTTCAACACTGTTAGCCTGTTGTGAACATTTTACAGCACACGCCACTGCTGTTTGCTCAGAAGTTCTGTTTGTTACCGCCTGTGCCACCCTTTTTCCTTCATTATTTAAAACACCGCCAGACACCGCCTCGAGCCCGCCGCCGCCTGCCTCCCGCCCGACCGCCACCGCCACCGCCCCTCTGTCCCACCCATGACAGACCGTTAAAGACATCGCGAATCACAGCACCTCCTGCCTTTTCTCACCTCATCAGATCGCCGTTTACTGGTAGCCGTCCAGTGACACGGTGCCATTCAGACAGCACTTTAGCGATCTGCCAGCAGCATCCTTGTTCCGCCTGCCGAAGATTTTATGATGAAAACACTGAGTTAGTTTGTTTCTTTAACAGTCAGGGATCAGCCACGGTTACCTTCGCGATCATTAACAACCGCCGATGCTTCAACTACTTTTACAGTAAAACCAACAAAACCACAATACGCCATCGCACACGTTAACACACACCACAAATGCACGCACGCATTATTGATTGCCGCATCTGAAACAGTGACGATTGTCAATCTCATAAACAGACTCCTTCCTCAAAAGCCGAGTTACTGCGGCCATTGGACGTAACCGCAGGGCCCGCCACCGGTCAGACGCCTGGTTTATCGCCGACGCACTGCGATTTCTGCCTCACAGTGCCTCCCCTGACAGCGATCTGCCAGCAGAACTTGCCCTGTTTGCCGAAAGGATGTTGCTGGAGGAAAATGACTGACACCCTCTGAACAAGACCAGATCACAACGATCAGATTCTGTTTCACAAACACCGAGGTCTATTTTATTGTGGCACCCAGAAAACTGAACAATCACAGACACAACACAACAGTTTGTTCACATCGTGGGTCGCACATATCGCTGATTATAGACAACACGATCGATCATTTTTTCACTCATCAGTCTTTAGTTCGTGCCAGAAAGTTACGCCGTGATTTTCTATTATTCTGTTGGCAGCATTTATCTTGCAAAGATGATTCACTTTCACCAGGTGAGTCTCTTTATAGATAGGCTTATCTTTTTTTAGGCTTGTTATTTTGATTGATTTCACAAGAAAAGAAAATAGCTATTACTATTCAGAGGTTTCAAATTATAAATGCTGCATTCCAAAAGCGAAGAGGTGGTGGTGATTTCTGACTCCGCAGTTAAATGATCACAGGTTTGTGTCCGGGGCTTTCTTTCTGTTATTTTATTTATTTACTTATTTATTTTTTACAACTGTCTTTATAAGAAATATGAATTAATAACAATAATAATAATAGTATTATTATTATTATTATTATTATTATTATTATTATTAATATAATTATTATTATTATTATACGTAAATGCATGATCAAATCCAGTCAGCCATGTGAGTGGGATATGAATAAGGACAATACCACGAAGTTCATTGAAATAATTACACAGCAAGATGCACACTAATGCAAAACATAATGTGTATATTATTGAAGTAAAGGTTCATATAAATTAATTATATTAAACTTTTAACAAGTTGAGAGATGTCAATCAAGTTGCGTAATGAAATTATATATGTATTGTTTTATACCACATAGTGTATGCATATTAAAAATAATGATGTAAAAATTCCTATAAATGGTAGAATCATGTCGACTTATTTTGTGTCAAATTTCTTCAAAGAAGTTTTTAATTAGTTTGCTTTAAAAAAAAATCTTTACTGCAAAACATGTGGAACTGCTGAAAACGCTTGATCTTAATCAATTTGTTTTAGCGATGCCTGCGGTAAAATGCTGTCATATTCAGCATCAAACATGTACGCACAGCGATGTCCTGATGTCTGCGCTCTAAGGTTGCAGGTACCAAACGCTATTGACGCTTTACTGGGGTGCTTGTGATTGAGGGCGTGACAGTAAACTTTTGGCAAAATGATGAGCCTTAAAATAAATGTAGTAACCATTGTCATGCTATAAGTGACAACTTTACTCTTAAACATTTACACAGGTGGTTTTTCCTGGGAATAAAAAGTTAAAATGCACGAAAAGTTTTGTTGTTGAACCTAAATTTCACCCTCCGCCTATGTGAGCTATTAAACTATTGGAATGAAAACCATATGTAGTTCTATATAAATAAATAAATAAATTTCCTATCACACCCACCCTTTTCACCTCCTGTACATTGAGAGGATCATTTCACAGTGAATTATATCCTATAAAACACATAGGAGTTCTCTCAATCGCTTTTCATGGAGATTAAACTCATCAATAAACGTATTTAAAACTTTTTAGCAGCCTGTGGCATTCCTTATCTGCTGTGGCTTATTACAAATGAACACCAGGCAGTTACACTAGCACAGTTTCTTTAATAAGTCTATTAGACAGTCTTTATAACGTTTTCATATTTTAGTGTGTCTTTAATCCTTCTACAGGAGGAGACACTTATTTGCCAGCTAGCTCCATGCTGTGGTAAAACGCGTGCCCCTGCTTCGCTTGTAAATTAACACTGGAATTACAAACTGTCCATAGTTTATTTAAGAAGAGATCGAAGCGAAGTCTTCATATCACTTTTGCTTACTATGTCCTTACTCATCCACTAATTCTAAAAGAAAATCAAGCGCTATAATTGTCTTTTTTTAAGTATGTCTATGAAAAATCGCGAGTAGCCAGAAAAAATGCTATAGAAATGTAATATGTTTATTATTATTATTATTTTGGTTTTTAAATCCAAATAAACTCGATAGGACTTCTCCAGGATATGTGCCACCTAGGGTACCAACAAAGTCAAAACTGATTAGGACATTTTACCGTAGTTTGTTTAAAGCATATTAAACAAAAAGAATCTTTTCATCATCTTCTCATTCTAATTTGCATTTCAGGATACAGTACAGTATATACCGCAAATATACATTTAAATTGTAAATCATGATAATTACTTATCAGGTGCTTGCCTATAAAAACACATCAATATGTGCACAAAGTATAAGTGATAAAACACACAAATTCTTGGACATTAGTATGACTGTTGAAGGAAAACATGTATTAGAAAGTATTCTATGGAGTTTTCATAAATTAATCAAACCTTTTAGTTTTCTTAATATATTTTGTAACTGTACTTTTAAATTTTTTATTTTTTTATTTTACTGCCACTTGGGCTAAGATCAATGACCCCAACATGGTCACTGTCAGAATAAGTCTTTTAACTTTTTCCCGTGTCCATTGATACATTTTCCGGCTCTACTACCCATCCTGAAAGAGTTGGCATCAGGTTGGGTGCACTTTTAAACTGTAGTAGTACATAAGCCAGTGCAAGTACTGTTTGCATTTCTTTCCGCCTCATTTTGGTCCTGGGCCCAAGCCTGTAAACTTTGCAATGGGTATTGATAGAGGATGATACCAACAATTTTCAAGGCTATATTAAAACAATACTAAAAGAGTGTGTGTTGTAGTGCCCCATGGCGGCAGCAGATCCATTGAAGAAGCTGTCAACTTAAAACAAAGAAAATACATTTATAGGCTGTTTGAAGTGTTTCAGATTTATAACCATATTTTAAATTAAGGCAATAATTTCAAAGAGCATGACCTTACTATTGTCAAAAAGACAAGCAGAGCAACAGAGTGAACAGAAAGTATTTCAAGGAGTTTAGGAGACAAAGGATACTTGTATGAAGTTCATGCCAGTGCTATTGTGTACATTCTGGAATTGAAACTGCTGAAATTGGTCAAAAATGCTATTGGCCTGGTTTTATGCTGACATTAAATGGATACGTTTCTTCTGATAATTATCATTTTAATTAAAAGATCACAATCGCAACAGATTCAATAAAATGTTTAATATCTCAGTTGTTTGTTGCATCTTTAGAATCTGACTTCCACATCCCACAAATGGATATTTGGTACTTCATTTACGTAAATAATATGAAGTTTCAAAGTCTCATGTATTTATATAGATAGATAGGATAGATAGATAGAATCTGTACCTAGTATGGGAAAATGTGCTTTCTTTTTTTAACAGAGGCTGAACAAACAAACTATTAATATAATGAAAACAACAAATCTCAATAACAATTGTCTAATGTTCATTCTGCAAGCAACAGTTGAAGCTCTCATAACCTGACGCAAAAGCTCAGCTGTAGGCTGAAAACCTTCGAGTGGAGAGTGACAATGGGACACAGTAGACTTGAAAGTGATATAGATGATCACCAATTCATGATTCTGTGATATTTGTTATCCAGGGTCTATTCTTGAAAGCAGCAGACAGTGCGCGACATGCTTCCATGGATCTGCTCCATCATGGAAATAGAGTGTTGCCCAGGGAATAGGATGCAAACACACAGGAGAAGATTATATGTGAAAACTATATCTACAACCTTTTAAATCAATTTATATTTTAACCATCCGTGTTCATTTTGTATAATCAGCAGTCAGAGGGCAATACATTTTATAGCTCTACAGCAGCCATGGAAAATGAGCTGCACTGACCAGTGGATGAGATAATTTGCTTTCATATTCCAATAGTTTCAATGACTGTTTGAGGTGAATTGAGTTCAAACAAAACATTTCCTTGGATTTTTTCCCCTTTTTATTCCCAGGAAAACATCTGTGTAAATGTTTATGCTGTCACTATAGCGTGACAATGGACTTAGATGTGAATTAGCTGTCTTTAAACAAGTCTTTAAACGTTATTAGGTGTCGAGCAATGTATTATTATTACTGATATTTATCAAATCATCATCCACGCCGATGATCCCCTGCTGAAGAATTTTTGCAACAGAACAGCAAGACGCTAAACGACTTGTTCACAATCATCACTGGTATTTTTCATATTATTTAACAAAGTTTACTGTCCGCTTCGAATTACATAGAGCACCCTAAACGTCAGTAGCGTTTAATATCCTGCAGCCTTAGGAACGCAGACATTAGGACATCATCAGCGTATGCAGCTATTTTTAACAGGATATGACACATTTAGCACGGAGCAAGAAACAAATTGATAAACATCAGCGATTTTCACGGTTCACATGTTTGCTGGTTGATTTTTTAAAGCAAACTAATTAAAACTTCGTTAAAATTTGACACAAAATAAGCTACGCATTTGGTGATTCTATACCATTTCTAGGATTTTTATATCATTATTTTAATAATATACATACACTATGTGTGAAACTGTAAAGCAATCATGTATATTTCATATCTAACCAGTTGGACATCTCTCATCCTTGTTAAAAAGTTGTATATAATTAATTTATATGAACTCTACCAACAATATACATTTATGTTTGTAATTGCGTGTGCACCTTTGCTGTGTAATTTAGTCTCACGAACTCGCAGTATTGTCCCTATTTCACCTAATCATTAGCTATTGAATTTGATCATGCATTCATAATGCATAACAATAATAATAAATAATTATGCTAGCGCCTACTACTCAAAATTTCGTGTAAAAATAATAGGTAAAATAAATAAATAACAGAAAGGCCCCTGGACATGCAAACCAGGTGATCATTTAATCAAGAGTCAGCAATCTTACCACCACCTCTTCCCAAGTTAGATACAATGATTATAATTTTATACCATTTATTATTTTATACTGTCATAAACAAATTACATCAAAAGTTTTTTAAAACAGTCAATGGAAGCAAAGAGGGTAAGTATGAAGCATTGTAAGTCAATCAAAAACGCTTTAAGCCTTTAAAAACTACCGCTTCTGTCAAAATAAGAGAGACTTTCTACCTCGTTGACGGAATCATCTTTAAATTAAATGTTGCCAAGAAGGAATAATAGAAATCATCTAGCTGCTTTTCTAAATTTGACTTAACTAAAGTTTTATTAGGTAAAAATGATCGTCTCGTGACAGATACACTTAATCAGCAGTATATGTACCCACGATGTGAGTTTGAGTACAGCTAGTACGCCGCCGTGTTTGGTTTTCTCAGTTTTACAATAAAAATAGACATCAAAGGCTGTGAAGCAGGAATATCTTGATCACCAGTCCCTGATCACTGATAAACATTCAGAAGAAACAGCCGCTATTCCAGTGTTTACATCCATAACATCCTTTCAGCAAACAGGACTAAGTTCCTGCTGAACCAGATCGTCTTTTCGTAATGAAATGCTGCCAATAATGGGAATAACAGAAATCACCGGGCGGCTTTTTAACATGATAAACCAGCCTGTTGAGGAAAAAATGGGAGTACTGTGTTACAACGTCAATGCTTCCTAAATTCAGCTTTGAGAAGAATCTGTTTTATGGGGTGAAAAAATAATCATCCTGACAGATACGTTTTAACAGAAATGCATAACGGCGAAGATTTGTGAGCTTGTAGAGTGTGTGGTTTTGTTCGCTTAATATAAAACATCAGTTAAACATCGTTATCGATGCGGGAATATTCTGGTCATTTTGATCCCTGATCAACATTTAAAGAAAGAGAGCAACTCCAGTGTTTTCTTCATAACATCTTTTCTGCAAACAGGACTAAGTTCCTTGCTGAAGCAGATCGCCTTTAATGAAATGCCGCTAATACGGAATAACAGATACTGGGCGAAGCTTCAATCAATGATAAACCAGCCCCAAGGAGGCACGGGAGGAATTGCGGCCGCGACACGCTTTTAGTAACCTGCTTTGAAGAGTCTGGGCTGTGGAGGAAGAGGAGCGCAGTGAGGCGGGTACAATGGACAATGGACGAGGAAGTAAGAGGCTATCTGTGCGAAAAGTTTAACAAGAAGAAAAAAAAGTGTTGAAATCGGTGACCCCAACAAATAGGGCTTACTAAACAAACGCACAGAAGCGATGCTGCTTGTATAAAATGTTCAATGGACTGCAAGAAAAGGTACAATGATGTAGCAAAAGCGGGAGACAGGTGACCGCTACAGCCTGCCCAAAATCCCAAACTAATATACATCTGAACCGATCTATCTGAACCAATATATACAGAACGTGGATGTATCTGTTTATATCTAAACCAATCTATTTTTAACCAATATATATATTTAACTAATGTATATCAACCAATATATATCTCCAACCACGTATATATTTAAACGGATGTGGTTCAAACCAATGTATAAATCTGAACGGATGTATCTCAAACCAATGTATATATATCAGAATCCTGGATCTACAAATTAATTTATATATATTCTAACCAAATGGCTCAAACCAATTCTATATATATCTGGAACGGATGTATTCAAATCCGATGATATATCTTCAACCACATCCCAACCAATGTATATATTTGTAAATATAGCATCTGAATGGATGTATTAAACCAATGCAGGAGAGTCAATGTATCTGAACCAATATAAATATCTGAACCAATGTATATATTTACAAAACCAATTCTTTTTTCCTGAACGACCCTCATATATATATATATATATATATATATATATATATATACACACTGCTCAAAAAAATTAAAGGAACACTTAAAGAAACACATTAAGGACTAGATCTCAATATGAAGTTGGATATCTATGCCAAATAACCACAGGGCAATGTCTTAGGAACAAAAGGATGCACAAGCTTCCTTTAATGGAAATAAGTCGTGCAGAGGGCTCAAATTAGAATCAAATCAGAGGAAATGCGATGGTAGGCTAGTCCATTTTTTCAAAACTGACTTTCACACTAAAATGCTTTCAGCATCTTGTGTGGCCCCCATGTATTTGTAGGCGCATGTTGACACCGTCAGTATGCTCCAACGGCTGATTTGATGGTGTCTTGCATTCCAGATCTGTATATGAGGGTATCCCTTGAGCTGTTAAATTGAGACAACCATGCCTAATGGACCAAACATAATGTCCCACAGATGCGTTCTAGGGGTTTAAGTCAGGGACTGTGGAAGGCCATTCAATTGTTTTAACCTTCATCCTCCCAGGTACTGCCTGCATACTTGCCACATGAGGCCGGGCATTAATGTGCATTAGAGGAAACCAGGACCTACTGCACCATGGAGGGTCTGACAATGGTCCAAGGATTTCATCCTGATACCTAATGGCAGGTGCCAGATGCCGTTGTTCAGCCTTGGAAGAGGCTCCTGTGAGTCGCTCCATGGATATATACTTCAAGAATACTGGGATCACCACCAAACCATAGTCATGCTAAAAATGACGTTATGGCAGCATATGAGTTCTCCTGCTTCTCCTGGGACTGCTTCTACCGCCTTTTCTCACATATACTCAGGGTGAACCTGCTCTCATCTACAGAAAAGCACGGACGCCAGTGGTGGACCTCAATTTGGTATTCCTATGGCAAATGCTAATTGAGCTCCCCGGTGTTGCAGAAGGTGCTTGCAGACATTTAGTCCGTGCAACCTCATGAAGTCTGTTTCTGATTGTTTGTCAGAGACATTCACACCAGTGGCCTGTTGGAGGTCATTTTGTAGGGCCCTGACAGTGCTTATCTGTCTCCTTGCCCAAAGGAGCAGATACTGGTCCTGTTGAGGAGTTATGGACCTTCTATGGCCCTCTGCAGCCTTCCTAGAGTAACTGCTTGTTCTCAAAATCTCCATGCCTTGAGACTGCAGGAGACATAGCAAAACTTGGCAATGACACAACGATGTGCTATCCTGGCAGTTGATTCACCAGTAAAATCAGGTCTGTGTATCACCTCGTGCTACTAGTAGTGACACTGACTGTGGCCAAATGCAAAACTAGTGAAGAAACAGTCAGAAAAGATGAGGAGGGAAAATGTCAGTGGCTCCACCTGTTAAACCATTCCTGCTTTTAAATGTCTACTGTTGCTCCTCTAGTGCATCTGTTAATTTCATTAATACCCACAGCAGCTGAAACTGATTAACAACCCCTCTGCTATTTTAACTGACCAGATTAATATCCCATAAGTTTCATTGACTTTGGTATGCTAATAATTTACTTAGTGTTCCCTGTCCTTGAGCAGTATACACCAGATTTACTCCCAAATTAATGCGGCCCTCGTATAAGACATATTTAATTCTAATTTTTACAAAGAAAATCGAAAAATCTTTTGTCCCGGTGGTATCACATGTACTTTGTAGATTGTATAGAAGTGAGGTTGAACAAGACAATCATGAATAACTGTAATGGAGAACACAATTATGTCTTGTTTAATTCTTCTGCACATGATACAGAAAAGTATATTGTGATTAACTGTAAGAAAAATTCTACTGCTGAAACGTTTGAAAGTGTTTGGTCACACCACATGCAAAAGGTGAAATGCCAAATAGCCCCAGAAATGAGAGAAAGAACTGATGCCAAAGAAAATCGTAAAGGACTAGCAACGGCAAGTGGAAAATTAATGTGCTCACCAGAATATTCCAGTTTAATCATCATCTCCTAAAAAAGGGATGTATTAAAACTAGTATATATCTCAACCCCCCAACCAATTATATATTTGCCAAATATATATCTGTGGATGTATTAAAACCAATTATATATTCAAACCAAGTATACGACCAATATAAATATCAACCCAAATTTAATTTTACAAACCAATCTTTTTTCCTGAACGACCCTATAATATATATATATATATATATAATATATATATATATACACACTCTCACAAAATTAAAGGAACATTTTAAAAAGAAAAAATTGATACATCAATCTCAATATGAAGTTGGATATCTATACAAAAAACGACAGGGCAATGTCTTGGGGCAAAAGGATCCCAAGTTTTTTTGGAAATAAATTTTCCCCTCAAAAATAAATTTGGGAAAACCCTAAAATCAGAGTAAATGAAGATGTGGCGGCTAGTCCATTTTAAAAAACTTAATTTCTGCTACTCAAAATGCTTTTCAGTTCTTGTTTTTCCCCAGCTTTATGCATGCTTGAACGTCGGGGCATCTCTAATGAATGACGGATGGTGTCTTGTGGCATTTCCTCCCAGATCAGGGGGTATCCTTGGGGCTTTGTACATCGAGGAGCAACCTGGCGCCTAATGGACGAAACATAATGCCCCACAGATGTTCTATTGGGTTTAAGTCAGGGGATCGTGGGCCATTCAATTGTTTCAATTCCTTCATCCTCAGGTACTGCCTGCATCTCTTCCACATAGGCCGGGCTTTCGTGCTTGGGAGGAAACCAGGACCTACTGCACCAGCTGGGTTGTTGGGTCAAGTTTCATCCTGATACCAATGGGTCAAGATCCCCGTTGTCTAGCCTGTAGAGGTCTGTGGGTGCTCCATGGATATACCCCCAAAGTCATCACTGCCCCCCACCAAAATCATGCTAAATGATGTTACAGGCGCAAATATTCTCCTCCTTCCCCCTGCCGTTTCCGTCTTTCCATATACTCAAAGGGGGAACCTGTTACTTGAAAAAAAAGGGGGCCATTGGGCCTGCCGGTATTCTATGGCAAAAATTGGGGTGGTGGGCTCCCGGGGGTTTTTGGCCTCAGGGGCCCCCCTTTGGCTGTTTCAGGGCAGGAAAAACCCTTGCTGGGGGTAGTTTGGGGCTCTGGCCCTCCCGCCTCCTTCCCAAAAAGGGAACTTTAAATCCTTCTATCCCTCCAGCTCTTGAGAAAATGTGCCCCCCCAAAAAGGGGGGAACTAAAAACTTCGGGAATGACCCGTACGATGTGCCATCCTGGAGAAGTTGGACTACCTGGCAACCTCTGTAGGGTCCCGGTATCCCCCGTGCTACCAGTAGTGACACTGCTGTAGCCAAATCAAAACTAGTGAAGAAACAGTCAGAAAGATGAGGAGGAAAAATGTCAGTGGCCTCCACCTGTTAAACCATTCCTGTTTTGGGGTCATCTCATTATTTGCCCCTCTAGTGCATCTGTTGTTAATTTCATTAACACCACAGCAGCTGAAACTGATTAACAACCCCCTCTGCTATTTACTGGCAGATTAATATCCCATAAGTTTCATTGACTTTATGCTATACTCTGATTGAAAAGTGTTCCTTTAATTCTTTTGAGCAGTATATATACTATTTACTCCTTACATCCTGTATAAGACCGCACCTATTTACAAAATCGGGAAAATCTTTTGTCCGATATCGACATGCATTGTGATTGTACTAGGAAGCAAGTGAGTTGGAATAAGACACCGATGTGAATAACTGTAATGGAGAATAATTATGTCTTGTTTAATTCTTTCTGCACATGATACAGTATATTGTACTAACTGTAAGCATGTACCTACTGCTGAACGTTCAGTGTTTGTCACACCATGCTGCAAAAGGTGGAAATGTCAAATAGCCCTGTGAAATGAGAAGAAAAGAACGTATAAAGAAAATGGTAAAGGACTATAACGGCAAGTGGAAAATTAATGTGCTCACAGAATATTCCAGTTTAATCATCATCCTCCGATTCGCTGCTGGATTTGCCACCGCTACTGGCGTCCCACTACGTTACACTGCTGCTTCTCTCTGCGTCCGTGCGTGCTGGGACACTCTTGTCTCGACTGCATTAACAGTAGTGTTTGAGGGGTTCTCAAAATAAACTGGCATTTGATCAGTTACAGTTTCCCCCATTAAATACATTTTCTGCTGCCTCAACTGAATAGTTTTTTTGGAAGCTATTTTTCTTCATATCGTCTGTAGACACTTAAATGGGTGGTCGTGTCTTATTGATAAGCCATTCCTTCTAAATAAAAACCATTCCCCCACCCCGGGCTTTTTGAATGGTGATGGGTTTCCCACCCTTTTTTCCCACTATATCAGAGCTTTCACTAATCTTTTTCGTGGACACTGTACCCAAGCTGGCCTGCCTTGAATGAATCAGGGGGTGCAACTTCAACTTATGGGAACTGGGCACTTTCCATGAAATCCCCATCTGTTTATTTGCAGGGCAAAGTTTTCTTTCTTCTGTGAACCTAAAACCCAGCTCTGGAACACCGTACTTGCGACCTGCTCTATTTCCTATCTTCTCTGCTTCAAAATTTTTTGTTTCTCCCGAAGGGGGGGAAAAGGCTACTGTCCATGCTGAATGGGGGAAACTGATTAAAAAACAAACCTACCTTCCCACCATATTCCTGTGTATACGGCCCATTTTCCCCGTTTTAAAGGACCCCGATTTTCTAATGCTCATTTTTTTGGGAAAAAAAGCGGGGTGGTTTTTAGTAAATCGGTATATTATATCTATACTAAAAAACAAAAACCCTCCTCACACACTCACTCACTCAATGACTCACTCCTCCTCCTCATCACTAATTCTCCAACTTCCCGTGAGGGGAAACTTAAATTTTTAGGGTCATTCCTTCACTTACCCACAAAAAATTAAGTGGTTTCATTTGAAATTCTACAGTAAAATATCTATAAGATCAACTGCTCCCATATTTGAAATTTCTTATTTATGGCCCCATCTTCCCCAAATTTGGTAGGTGGCTTCCTGCGCTAACCAAAATCGATATACCTACTTATTCGGTGGTATGACACCACTCCCGCGCCATATTGAACTTTCCGCGTTACTAATTCCCAACTTCCAGTGTAGGTAGAAGGCTGAAATTTGGCAGGCTCAATCCTTACAGCTTACTTACAAAAGTTAGCAGGTTTCATTTCGAAATTCTGGCTTGTCATAACGTCAACAATTTCCATATTGAACAATCCAAGCGTCACTAATTCTGCAACTTCCCGTGTAGATAGAAGGCTGAAATTTGGCAGGCATTCCTTACAGCTTGCTTACAAAAGTTAAACAGGTTTCATTTCAAAATTCTACGCATAACGGTCATAACGGTTGACAATGTTTGCCATATTGAACTTTCTTATTTATGGCCCCATCTACATGAAATTTGGTAGGGCTTCCCTGCTTGCAGGAACTAATGTCAGTACTTTTTACGGTGGTAAGGCGCTACTGTCAGCCGCCATATTGAACTTTCAAGCGTCACCTAATTCTTCAACTTCCTGTGTAGGTAGAAGGCTCAAATTTGGTACTTATTTCGGGTGGTATGATCCCCAAACCGGTGCATCATATTGAACTTTTCAACAGTCTTTGTTACTTATGAGCCTATCTTCAAGAAATTTAGTGCAGGGGTTCACAGCTAACTGAATCCTACTTACCTACTTACGTACATATATACAGTAATCCCTCGCTATATCGCGCTTTGACTTTCGCGGTTTCACTCTATCAGCGGATTTAAATGTAAGCATATCTAAATATATATCATGGATTTTTAGCTGGTTAGCTTTCTGCGGACAATGGGTCTTTTAATTTAGGTTACATGCATCCTCAGTTTGATTGCCCAGTTGATTTCATACAAGGGATGCTATTGGCGGATGGCTTAAAAGCTACCCAATCAGAGCATGTATTACATATTAACTAAACTCCTCAATGCTATAAGATATGCTTCCCACCTTGATGCTTGTTTGCTTCTCTCTATCTTTCTCACTCTCTCTGCCTGACGGAGGGTGTGAGCAGAGGGCTGTTTGCACAGAGGACACGGACTCTTCTACAAAATGCCGCTTTGTCGGGTGCTTCTGTATACTTAAAAGCATGTATTGATTTTTGATTGTTTGCTTTTCTTCTGAGCTCTCTGACATTTTCTGCTCCACGGCTCCTTTAAAGATAAGATATATTTGCTTTCTTTTAATTGTGAGAAAGAACTGTCATCTCTGTCTTGTAATGGAGCACAGTTTAAACGTTTGACTAAAGGGTGTTATTTCATGTCTAGAGGGCTCTAATAATGTTAACAGTGTGGGAGAGTGTATAAGGGCTTAAAATATATAAAAATAACCATACAAACATATGGTTTCTCTCAGTGATTTTCACCTATCGGGGGTCTGGAGCACCTGCGATCGAGGAGGGATTACTGTGCGTCCATAGCCTGCAGCTCGGTCAGCGTGTGGCGCATTGGGTCCCCATCCCACGCCTCCTCGTTGTTGGCTGCCTGCCTATATAAGGCCGTCCGTCGCTCCAGTCTCTACATTCCCTTCCTTGCCCGCCCGCGAATTTCCCACGTCTCCTCTGATACTACAGCCTTTTTATTTAATCCACGGCTTCTCTGCTGTTTTATTGTTCATTTATTGTGATTATAGATATTATGTAGGTATTTTAGACTAACTTTACATTGTTCAGGTACCCATTTCCTTTATCATTCCAACCGTACCCCCATTAACATGTCTATCGAGTGATCACCATCGATCAAAGAACTATCACTTACAAAGTGGTTTCCATCCCCGGAGATAGCACCTACCTTTCCATTCTCTTTGTTACATATTGCGGCCATATCAGGCTCACTCTTGATATCAGAGGAACATTGTGTCTTATGTATTGAATGA
Organism: Polypterus senegalus; assembly: GCF_016835505.1. Classification (NCBI taxonomy): domain Eukaryota; kingdom Metazoa; phylum Chordata; class Cladistia; order Polypteriformes; family Polypteridae; genus Polypterus; species Polypterus senegalus. The sequence goes on from NW_024384068.1 coordinate 37,779, forward strand.
CTGGGACAGGTTCAAGGTGTGGACTGATGACAGTACAGGAGATAATTATTCTACACAAAAAGCACTAGAAGAGTGAAATGCTTAAGCCTTTCACTATGCATCTGCATGTGAGTTGATGGCTGCCGGTGAATTATTCGGTTGTTGCTTTCAAGTGTACCAAAATGGTCAAATATTTTACACCTTTCGACAACCACCAATGCCTCTTAAACATCTTAGATTGACAGGTGACGATTTCAGTAGTGGACACTTTGATGTTTATGAATGTTTAAACTCTCAAAAGCTGGATGTAAAGTTATCGATGAAACGGTTGTATACAGCGCTTGACAGATGACGAATGTTTCTTCAACACAAGTCCTACAAATACTGTAATGAATTGAAACAAACCATGAAACTCAAACCGATTAAGATACAGCAATCCAAGCTGTGAGATCTGAAACAAGATTACTGTTCACATGGCCAAGCTGTATGTTACATGCTCAAGAGTAAGCTCAGCGCACAGCTTGGTCATATTACAACCAGGGGCGAACTCACAATGTGGTATACAAAGAGATCCTTAACAAATAATTATTGGTATATTTTCCCTCAGTTTAAAAGGTTTAATTTTCTTCTTAATAAAACTTTTAAGGCAGTACTTCGCCGTTGCGAAGTGTGGGTATTTTGCTAGTATATATATATATATATATATATATATATATATATATATATATATATATATATATATATATATATATATATATATATATACTAGCAGAATACCGCTAGTGTGAAAGAAAATTGAAAAGAAAAGGAAAAATTTGAAAAACAACGTAACTTGATTGTTAATGTAATTGTTTTGTCATTGATATGAGTGTTGTTCTCATATCTATCTATCCTATATATTTATATATATATCTCTATCTATCTATCTATATATATATATATATATATGTTGTTCTTATATCTATCTATATATATATATATATATATCTATATATATATATATATATATATATATATATATACCAGCTAGCTTGGCGGAGAAGTAATGTTTAAAGAAGGAAAGAGAAAACATTTTGAAAATAACGTAACATGATTGTCAATGTAATTGTTTTGTCACTGTTAATGTAGCTGTGATATATATATATATAGCAAAATACCACGCTATGGCGATGTCATAATGTTAAAGAAGTTATGAAAAGAAAAGAAACATTTTAAAAATAATGTAACATGATTGTCAAAGTAATTGTTTTGTGTATTTGGCGCAAACTCACAAAGTTTTGTCTAGCTGCATCAGAAAATGTACCACAACGTCTGACCGCCTCCTTTTTTATGTTTTCTCACAGCTTGGATTGCTGCTGTCATATATATACACACACACACAAACACACACACACACACACATACATACATATATATATACACATACATATCTTCATATCTACATATCTATATACATATCTACATATACACACACATATATATATATACATACATACCTATCTACATCATATATACACATACATACATACATACACACACACAAATTATATATATGTGTGATGTGTGTAATGTTGTGTGTAAATAATATATATATATATATATATAATTAAGTAGATGGGGAATTGTGTGTGTGTTATATATATATATATATATATACACATACATACATATATATAAAATACATATACTTGTGTATATTTTGAAATGTGTCTATATGGTGTGTAAAATTTTTAGTCACTGAGTGCAAGGGAAAAAATATAGTCTATAAGTTATTAAACAGTAAAAAACATTAACGTTTTAAAAGTACAGGTACTTTGGGAGTACTACTGGGTGGTTTGTGGGTAAACTACATTTTAAAGACTGTGTAACACAACAGGTAAGTAACTAACAGCATAAAATGTATATGGATATCTCTCAGTAGTAGATCCCTTTTGAAAGGCCTACCGACGGCTGTGGTATAAATTACATTTTCTATGTGAGCGTTCAAATTTGTGCCTGTGTAATGTGCCTTACCGGCATTTAAAGAAAATTAGTTTTGTGGCCTCTGCAGGTGTTAAGAAGAAGGCTTTGGTTTGGGATAAAAGGAAAAAGGTGTAAAGAAAGGAAAGTTGCCTTTTTTTTATATAGTATAGAGAAAGTTTGGGTGGCGTTATGATGCGCCTTTTGTGGACATGCGGTGGGTCTTTGTAGACTGGTGAGGCGTCCCCCATTAATCAGCTGTGATGGCACTGTCAGTCCCTCCACTTTCGTTGCGTGTTTTCATAATCCGGGGGAGGGCTCATAATAATATCGTGCAAAGAAAATGTAAAAACGCCTTAATATTATTTTCCGTGGTGTAGAAAAGGGGTCCGTGTTTGCACTTGTCTGGGCTATAAGGGGCGGGGAGGATGAAAAAAAATTTAAAAATGCTCACTTTGACTTAAGGCAGAAAGGCAGTCAAGCGTCTCAAAGGCCGGCCATATCTTGGCGGGGTGGCTGCTCGACTTTGTGGCAGGAGACCACAGTTTTGCGAACCCTTCATGATATCAAAAGTCTCAAACTCTTTGGAGGGCATTCATATATTATATATATAGCAAAATCCGCGTCCAGGAGTAATGTGTTAAAAAATAATGAAAAGAAAAGGCATTTTAATAATAGCGTAACATGATTGACTTTTCATGAATTTGCTGTCATATATATACCTGCCTAAATAAGTCACCTCTTTCTCTTCTTTATTTACCGTTCATTTAATCCTGGGTATTGGCGGAAAAATTATAAAATGGAAGGAGGATGGCTTTTCAAACAATTATTGATGCGAATCGATTATTCATAAAGCTTGAATTGGTGATGTTTTTTTGTTTAACCTCATATTTTTCATACTTCTCTCAAACCAAAGGGGGTGCAGGTAAAATGTCGGGGATGCTGATGAATGTTGGTTACATAAAATCTCATTGAAAAACTCCCCTTTAATCAAAGGGGTTTAAATCATTTTTTTTTAGCGTTAGGGAGCACATGCATCAAGCCTCAGCTGTGCTTGTCAAAAAAAGGAAAGTTTTTAAAAAAACGAAACCCACGATTTCATTGCCCTTTTTTTGAAGTAGTGCCTGGAGGATTCTGTGTGGAGAAACTCTAAGGACAGCGTGTGTATTAACTTTGGTTTTTCCCCAGTATTTGGTGGCGTCAAAAAAAGGTTCGGGGGGCGGCTTACCGAACTCAGCTCAGAAAAATTGGATGAATGGGAGGGAGATGAGGACTCCCCCCCCCGCCTTAACTGTAAACCCCCCCACAAACACGTCCCCCAAAAAACACCCCTTCCCTAAATTTTCTTTTTACAAAGTGATCAAAACTGTGATCGTTTTATCCTCGTCCTCTTATTAAATTTGTATCCGTTACCTGTGGGCATGTAAAGGCAAGGGTAGCCTGTTTTAAAACAATTTTAAAAAGTTTAGTTTCCCTTTGCTTTTTTTCCCAGGCACAACACTCATGAATATGTAGTATATTCCTTTTGCTCCCTTTTTATTGTTTTTAAACCCCCTAAATTATATAATGCATGTTTTCTTAAAACCTTTTTGGAGTCTTCCTGGTTTTTCCTCTTGACAATCAGTTCCGTGATTTTGTGGGGCGTGATGATGTCACACGAAACTCCGCCCTTCCAGCTCAACTCCTTTCAGTTAATGGGAAAAATACCTTCAGTTATGACCATTGGCGTAGAATTTCAAAAAAAGAAACCCGACCAACTTTTGTAAATAAGCTGTAAAGGGAAAGGCCCGCCCAAAATTTTACCTTCTACCTAGGGATTTTGGGGTTGTGATGGTGGTGGTGGTAGTGAGGGGGTTTGCCTTTTATTAGTATATATATATATATATATTATATATATATATATATATAAAATATATATATATATATATATATATATATTGTAAAAATACACAAACAACATACGGGTTTGGGTTTCCAGCCCCTTATAGTGTAGAAATATCCTTATTTTCAGATATCATCAACGTCCCTGTTTTATTGTATCCCCCCAGTCAACCCCCTAAAAAATGGCAGGGAGGAACATTTATGGAGGAGGGACTGGAAGAAAAAGGGTATGCTGGGTGGGACCGTGATGGATGGTGGGATTGCTGACACAAAGGAGTACAGAGGAAGGGCGGAAGTATGTGTCGGGTAGTGATGCAGGCAGATTCATGGGCGGTTCGTCCTTTCTTTCTGCGGGAAAACCCAAAAGAAGGTTAGTCCCCCGCCATCCATCCTGGCATATGATTTTGCATTATCATTTGGGTCCGTCCACGCCCATTATGCGTCGTGACATGACCCCCCCTCAGCCAGACCCGTCAGGTCGGGGGGACCGGCAACAGGTCGTGGGTGGAGAGTGCATTGGCATTGGGCCCGAAGGTTGCCCCGGCGATAAGTGGGGGTGAACGAGGGCTGCAGGTCAGAAACCACCTGGGGACTCGAGATTCGGCCTATGCAGTGCCATCCACTGAAAGCAGAGGATCAGTCACCAAAAGTGAACTCCGACCCAACAGGTAATACTGCAGATGATCACCGCCACTTAATGGCCAGGCTTCCCTCCCTGCCGCACCTGGTCTCCCAGTCCATCAATTTCCGGGTCAAGTACATCCAGGGTGCTCTACACCATCAACGCTTTGGCTCAACACGGTGCCCAGGCCTGTTCGAAGCATCGGGCTGAGGAATAAAAAGGCGACAAAAATCAAGGGTTTTAATATTGGTCCGAGGTTAGGGCCTTCTTCAAGTCACTGAATCTCGTCCGCCTTGTCATTCCATACCACCCTATAAAGGGCCTCTTGTCAAGTTAGTCAAGTGTGCTGCCCTTTCAGAAATGGGGCCGAGAGAGGTAGCCCTGCTAGCCCTAAGGAAGCCTGCACCTGTCTTTGGTATTCGGACGGGCCATTCCAGGATGTCTTTTACTTGGAACATTGTGGGTTTCCTTCCCCCTCCACTGGGGAGCCTAAATCTTGGCCTCCTTCATGCCGAAGAAACATTACGGATTGATGTGGAGGCCAGCCTTCGCTAGTGTCGCGAGGACAGCAAATACCTGCAATAGATGTTCCTCCCAGGTCGGGAAAAGATTCTACGTCATCCCGATAGGGTGGCACAATAGGACTGGTGGGATTTGCACTATGTCTATCATCAGCGTTGGAAGGTCGCTGGTGCCCTGTAGCCCAAAATGGCAGGACCTTATATTGCCAATGTCCACTGGGGTACTGAAGGTAGTTTTTCTTTGGCAGATGCGTTAAGAATTTGCCAGTACCCTTTTGTCATTCCAGGTGTCAAATTCGGCCTACCCAATTGTTCAATGGGTCATCCACCCGGGCCGTTAGAATTTTGGAACCGGTTTTCGCTAAAGTCCTTTTCAAATCTCAAACCATCTGGCTTGGAACGAAACGATGGGGCTGGGAAGGACTATGCTTTTTTAATAATTCTTTCCAACATGTTGGGCTTAAAATTTCGTTCTTCAGGTGGGGGTCTCCCGGAAACCGCCGGGGTTTTGTGAAATTTGAAAGTAAATTGCTCAAACCCCCGTGGGAAATTTTTTTTCCCCCCACCCGGGTTTTTTTTCCGGGGGGTCCCCCACCCCTTTTTTTTGGGGGTGGAAAAGGATTTTTTTTTTGTTTTGCATTTGTCTTT
>NW_024384069.1:0-11329 GCF_016835505.1 Polypterus senegalus
TTTTAAAGTAACAGCATGGATCCAATGACCGTACTCTTTTCATAATTGTAAACACTTCAATCATGTCACCTCTTAATCTCCGTTTTCTTAAATGGGAAAGGGCCCACTCCTTCAGTTTTTCTTCATAAATCATAAAAGTTACTTCTGAATCAGCCTTTTATGTTGGCTCATGTTTATTTTATGCTTTATTGCAGTTTTTGTTCAATTTTAATTATTATCTTTCATGTCCTTGTCATATTACTGTTGCTTTTGTGTATTTTCATTAATTGTGTACAATGGTGACCACTCTGAAGTCACCATTTCTGAGACCTCCCGTTGGCTGTTTAATGGACAGTGAAGCAGATATCGGGAATAATGCATTGGAATCATTTGCATGTATTATTTTTGTGTTGGATTTATTGGTTTTTATATCTTCTTTTACTCTGGGTATGAAATTTTGACCTTGGATTTTTTTTTTTGCTACCTTTTGAGCTTTCTTTTTATACTGTCTATTAGGAATACATACTCTCATTTATAAAGTTTTGCTGAAGTCTGTCTCTTTAATCCAGAGTTTTATTATGGTTTCTCTCCCTTGGAGGCCATTTAAGACACTGTGAGACTTTAAAGGCATTTTTGGAACTTCTGAAACCAAAATTTCTTTTAGATCCATGAAGGCTGAAGCCAGCCAGTGGATTTGGGGGCCAGGGGTCCTGGTGTGAGGGTCATTCTGGGTAGGCCAAGGAAGGCCCAGCCTGGTTTTGTGGTTCATTTTTGAAGTCTCACACTGTTTTAACCATGCCTGGGACTCTGCATCACAACACAGCCTAGTCGGTCTTCTCAGGACTTTCCCTAGCACTGCTTTGTCTTCTTTTGTAATATGGAGACCAAAATTGCACATAGTACTCCAGGTGATTCTACTGTGATGTGTTATATAACTTACATATACAGTACACTTCCTTAACTTGTACTCTACGTATTATACCATAGAACCTAAAATCCTATTACCCTTCTTGATCACTTCTATACACTAGATGTAGATAGTGATGTATCCACTATAATTCCTGGATCCTTGTCATAAGGGGTGCTTTCAAGTTTCAAACCTTCCATTGTGTATTCAAATCTAAGATTTCTCTTCTTACATGTAATACTTTACTATTACTTACATTAAATTTCATCTGTGAGTGGCACGGTGGTAGCGCTGCTGCCTCGCAGTTAGGAGACCCGTGTTTGCTTCCCGGGTCCTCCCTGCGTGGAGTTTGCATGTTCTCCCCGTGTCTGCGTGGGTTTCCTCCGGGCGCTCCGGTTTCCTCCCAAAGTCCAAAGACATGCCGGTTAGGTGGATTGGCGATTCTACATTGGCCCTAGTGTGTCCTTGGTGTGTGGGTGTGTCCTGCGGTGGGTTGGCACCCGGCCCAGGACTGGTTCCAGCTTTGTGCCCTATGTTGGCTGGGATTGGTTCCAGCAGACCCCCGTGACCCAGTGTTTGGATTCAGCGGGTTGAAAATGGATGGATGGAATTTCATCTGACCCAAATATGATCAAGCCTGTTTTCTATCCTTGGACCTCCATAATGATTTGTCTGATTATGTTCTATTCTACTTAAGTTTCTGTCATTTTTTTAAGATTCAGTCAAATTTATATTATGGGAAATAAACAAAAATATAAACCTAGTAACAGACAGGAAAATACAAAAACAAAAAAAACAGTTACACTTGGTAACAAATGAACATATGAACGTAGGGGAACAGAATTGATGACATTCTCTCATCCAAACGACGGACAGTTGAGCAGTCCTACAAACATGCTGTCATTTTGTTTTTGTAAATACGTCCAGATATTATTACAAGTGTTTGCAGCTAATCAATCAGGGTGTCAGTGGTTTCTATACATCTGACTTTCCACATTCAGGTCATGTCAGACCACCTTCTTTGCACATGGAGATCATCACGTTGATACCCAGAACTGTCATTCTTCATCAAGAGCTGTTCTTGTATCAAAGACTTTCATGATTGTAGTGGAAATGCCCTTATGGATTGACCCTGAAGTTTCCTCCCATGTGAAGTGTCAATGGTTACCATTCAGCTGTAATCAACAGGCACAGTTTTCAGTCTGCTTACATGCTCCTATGAGCTGTACAATGGTAAAGAGATGCTGGTTCTTTGCTAAGCAGTACTGTACTCCTTTAACTTCTTTAAAGCTGGCTTAAATTTGGAACCCAAAACACGACTGCATCATTACCCAGTAAACTGCTCCTGGAAGATTAATATCTGTGGTGAGGAAAACTATACCTTCACCTTGAAGCGCTGAGATGTACTTGTGCCAATGTGCCATGACAGCATGCAGCTTGCCTTCTGCATGAGTCACCAGGGCAGGGGCTGGAGTAGAGCCTGAATATGCAGAGCTCCACATGTTTCTCTTTCTCAGTGTGTGTTAAGTTAATGTGATCTCACAACCACATGAGCCTTATTTGCAAGGGAAACAGCTCAGAATGAGCAGCCTTTTCCACTGTCAAATTCCAAATGGTCCAGAGTAGATCACTTAAAGATGGACAAGATGTGAGTTTAACATGACAGTTGCTGCTAGCCAGGTGCCACTTTGATACTGGAGAATTGGTGGAAGCAAATAGTCAAAACAAACTGGCAGTGGTACCAGTGGTTCCCAAAGAGAGGGCTGCAGTGGTCTGGTATTTCATTTCTCCATGCACACGCATCCCTATCGTCGGTGATCTACTGTATTGCTGGATTTGTTCGTCAGCACATCTCCTCACCCACCTGGTCACTAGCTTACACCCTCTTGTGTGCACCAAGTGTTGCTCATATTCTTGTCTAGATCTTTTATGTCTATTAAAAAGAGCAATGGTCCCAGCACTGATCCCTGAAGAACACCACCAACTAGGAAAAAGATAACCACCCTTGTGGAATTCAAACCCTGCGCCAACCATTTAACCAACATGCCACCAACCAAACAATCAAATTCAGCTTAGTTATCTTACAAATAACCTCATGGATGAAAGCTACACACTAAACCTGAAAATAACAATCTCTATGCAGTTCTTTTGCAAATGAACAGATTTTACCTGTATGCAATTTGTGGGGTAAAAAATAGGACTCATTTTGTTTGGCTGGCTTGTTTGCTACACTTTCACACTATTGATAGTGATGTATATTGGAATGTTTTGAAATAAAAAGAGAAGCTTAAGAAGGATATTCATCTTAACAATGTTAATTCTTCCAGCTAAAGTGAAATGAAGGGTTGACCATCTATGCAAGTCTTGCTTAATTTTTTCCATACAGATGGCAACATTTTGTTGATAAAGAGCTTTACGTTTACTTGTGATGTTTACCCCAATGTATTTAAACTGAACTGTGTTGATAAAAGGGAAGGTGTCCAATCTCATATTGTATGCTTGAGAATTCACTGGGAAGAGCACACTTTTATTCAAATTAATTCTGAGACCAGAAATCTTTTGAAACTCTGTAAGTGCTTTTAGGACTGCAAGCACGGTATTTTGTGAGTCTGATATACTGTATACAGTACCATATCTGCATATAGAGAAACTTTCTGTTCCAGTACTTCTCTGATAATCCCCTTTATCTCATAAGCATTTCAACAGTGAATTGCCAGTGGCTCAATGGCAATTGCAAAAAGCAGTGGTGACAAGGGGCATTCTTGTCTGGTACCACATTCTAGTTTAAAGTAGTCTGTATTAATGTTAATACAAACTGAAGCTTCTAGATTGGTACAGTATACAGTAGTTTGATCCATGCACATATGTTCTGAACAAACTCAAATTTCTCCAATGTAGTTAAAAGGTAGTTCCATTCAACCATATCAAATGTTTTTTCTGCATCCAACGATAATAATATCTCCAGGGTGTTTGACTTTGTGGGTGAATATATTACATTAAACAGGCATTGAAGATTGGAAGCTAAGTGTCTGCCTTTAATAAATGTGGTTTGGTCTTGTGATATTACCAAAGGCAGCACTTTCTCCTTCCTTCTAGCTAGGACTTTGGAAAGTATCTTAACATCATTATTCAGAAGTGAAATTGGTCTGCAGGATGCACATTGTAATAAGTCCTTATTTTGTTTAGGAAAGACAGTAATTAATTGCACTTTCACACTAAAGCAGAAAATAATAAACTGCACTTGAGCACCATCCATTTGAGCCGAGACCACCTCAGAGCAGGTGTCTATTCAGTTTGAGTAAAGGGAGTCATTTCACTTGAAACACACATGGTAGTGCTAGAAAGAAAATGAGCTGCACTCAGTTCCTTAAATAACACTAGGGGGCTTTGCCCCACTCAACTCCTGGGCTTGGTTAACCGGATATACAATTTAAAGAGCTTATTATTTTCATGGGAAATGTTACATACTCTTTCAATTCTATGTTGCATCGCTTCTTCGTGATCATAAATATACACCTGACCGAATTGTGGTTTCTTCGAAATTAAACTTGTAACTTTAATTGTTGCGGGACTACAGATTCTAATGAAATATGGTCCATTATTGTGTAAATCTACGTTTTGAGCATTGAATGATGTGAATGCGAAAAGATTATTGTAGACTCGGACATCTTGCTTGTAGTGTTTGTGTATTTCACTTTCACCAAACAACAAATCTTTTAATTAATGCCTATACGCCTTTTCATTGGGAGGCAGGCAACACTACTTTTCCCTGATGGCAACATGAAATAGACGATCTACAAGTCTCCGGCTTAAAAATTTAAAGCCCATATCTACATACTTCTGACATATCACCTATGTCCATATATTCATTATCTTTTTGCTGTTCCGCTATTTCACTGAGTAATAATGTCCGTTTGTTTGTGCTAATGCAATCTTTACTTTCTTTTTTTTTTTGATACTTTCAAATTTTACTACTTTCATATTTTTTAACTTGCTCTGCATGTGTATTGTGCCAATGTTTTTGAACCTCTTTATGAAGTCTTTTATTTCTGACCATGATTTGACCTATGAGGTTTTCAGTTCCACTTGGTCCAGGCTGATTATTACTTTCCTTATTTTCAGAATTTGCACAAAATTATTATTCTTCTTTTTGCATTTTTTTGCCTTCTTTTCTCTCCAACACTTTTGGGTCTCTTTTCGACGCCTGCTTTTCTTCTTCACTAAGTCGTTGACGTGCCATCTAGAACATATAAAATTTTTAAGAACTGAGAGCACATAAAGTGTGTATGCCAAAAGCATTCCAACAACTGAGAGGTTAGATGTCCTTGTTATTGCGGGACGTCAAAGTGTCTTTTCAAGACGGTCACATCTCGACCCAAGATTTGTTTATATAATAGACAGATGTGAAGGGACCTTTGGAAAAAGTGTTTAGTTTAAGAGGTTTGGGGTACACCATTACTATAAGTAATCTCCTTGATCTTCTATGGGGCATGTATATGAATGACACTGTCTGTTGACTGATAATGAGTGAGACACTTTTTCTCAATTACCAGTATCTATATATGCTCACCTAAAGGATTATTAGGGACACCTGTTCAATTTCTCATTAATGCAATTATCTAATCAACCAATCACATGGCAGTTGCTTCAATGCATTTAGGGGTGTGGTCCTGGTCAATACAATCTCCTGAACTCCAAACTGAATGTCAGAATGGGAAAGAAAGGTGATTTAAGCAATTTTGAGCGTGGCATGGTTGTTGGTGCCAGACGGGCGGTCTGAGTATTTCACAATCTGCTCAGTTACTGGGATTTTCACGCACAACCATTTCTAGGGTTTACAAAGAATGGTGTGAAAAGGGAAAAACATCCAGTATGCGGCAGTCCTGTGAAAATGCCTTGTTGATGCTAGAGGTCAGAGGAGAATGGGCCGACTGATTCAAGCTGATAGAAGGGCAACTTTGACTGAAATAACCACTCGTTACAACCGAGGTATGCAGCAAAGCATTTGTGAAGCCACAACATGCACAACCTTGAGGCGGATGGGCTACAACAGCAGAAGACCCCACGGGTACCACTCATCTCCACTACAAATAGGAAAAAGAGGCTACAATTTGCACAAGCTCACCAAAATTGGACAGTTGAAGACTGGAAAAATGTTGCCTGGTCTGATGAGTCTCGATTTCTGTTGAGACATTCAAATGGTACAGTCAGAATTTGGCGTAAACAGAATGAGAACATGGATCCATCATGCCTTGTTACCACTGTGCAGGCTGGTGGTGGTGTAATGGTGTGGGGGATGTTTTCTTGGCACACTTTAGGCCCCTTAGTGCCAATGGGGCATCGTTTAAATGCCACGGGCTACCTGAGCATTGTTTCTGACCATGTCCATCCCTTCATGACCACCATGTACCCATCGTCTGATGGCTACTTCCAGCAGGATAATGCACCATGTCACAAAGCTCGAATCATTTCAAATTGGTTTCTTGAACATGACAATGAGTTCACTGTACTAAAATGGCCCCACAGTCACCAGATCTCAACCCAATAGAGCATCTTTGGGATGTGGTGGAACAGGAGCTTCGTGCCCTGGATGTGCATCCCACAAATCTCCATCAACTGCAAGATGCTATCCTATCAATATGGGCCAACATTTCTAAAGAATGCTTTCAGCACCTTGTTGAATCAATGCCATGTAGAATTAAGGCAGTTCTGAAGGCGAAAGGGGGTCAAACACCGTATTAGTATGGTATTCCTAATAATCCTTTAGGTGAGTGTATATAATTCACTAAGGCAAGACAACCATGGAAAGCATGCCAGAAGGGGCGTGGACTCACTGAGCCGCCGACAAGTAAGACACCTATGGCGCACGCAGAAGAGCCACGCCCACCAACTCCTGGCACCTCCGAACCACGTTGACTGTTCATAGAGGCATGTTTCTTGCGGAGGTGAATCGCCATATGCAGCGTGTTAAACGGTTTGGGAGGGGTATCCCATGGGATCCTCAAAACAATCCTTTACAACTGAGGTTAAAACACAATTAAGTAAGCAGTCTTTAAAAAACGAGTTTTCGGTTACGACGCACGACTGGGTGCACCATACCAAAACTGTTTTACTGTGTTGGTTCATTCCATGCATTGTTATAATGTTGCTTTTCTTGCTGATTTATTACATTACCGATTTTTCAAATGTTAATTTTCTCCCTGTGCTTAAAAATCATTAAAAAACCGGCCTGATTATGCAGCGTATGGTACGCCGCGGGTTGGCTAGTATCAATATACTTTTAAGAGAATTGGGAGGACCAGCACTGGCTGGCACTCCTGACTCACAGCTCCAGGGAGCCTGGGGTTCATCTCCTGGCCTGATCACTGTCCGTGTGCAGTATATATGCTATCCTTGAGTTTGCATGTGTTTTTCTCCTTGTAGTCTTGTTTTCTTCTCATATCCCAAAGATGTGCATATTAAGTTAATTGTTGACTCCACAGTGCTCCAGTATGAGTGTAGGAGAGTGTGTTCTGTGATAGAATGGCACGCTGTCTAATGGTGGGACTTGCGTCATGCTGCTAAAACAGTCTGCAGCTTACTTTGCTACCATAAATTTGTATTAAGTGGATGCAGCAGATGAGTGGATGGATATTCACTCATTTTGGCATTTAATTTGAATTCTACTGCATTTTATTTTTTTAAAACAATTTAAAGTGAAGCACATACTGCAGTTAAAGGCTTTGTGACTCCCACTGGCTCTTTGTGAGTTTCTGTTTTCAACTACAACTGCACTGTTTTCTTAACTTTCAGGCAACATTGGCTTTTGTGTGAAGCCTCTTTATTGCATCTATAATGACATACCCTGGTGTGTACTTGCAAGCTTTTATGCCATCAGTCCAAACAAGTCCCATTGTTGTCATTGTAGCACCTTACTTTTGTGTGTAGAATAGCTGTGGCTGGTACCACACTCTTAATGGCACTTTATGGTTCTCTGCTGGATTCTGTGGTTCCTCATAGAGCCATTGCTCGACAAAGAACCATTTCACTCTGGGACAGGTTCTTTGCATGTGAAGTTGGTTCTTTGTGCTTTGGAAAACATTATAATATGTAGAATCAAAATCATTTATGGTTGACTACCTAGCATATATATACCTAACAATAACAAATTAAGAAAACCTGGACTTAGCCTGTGTTACTTTTGAGGCCAGGTATGGGAACAACAGGTCTTGAAACAGCAAGGCAATTCTGGGACGTCCCTTTTATTGTCCATGGACAATGGAAAAGCAAATAAAAAGAAATCATGCTTTTTGTGTCTCGTATGCGGGAATTCAGGAAACAAAGGGTAGCGCAGTTGCCTCTAGCACAGATCTCCTTCTGGCGGGCTGCTCTAACCAGTAGTGATGTCTTCTTCCAGAATGCCCAGGGTTTTATGACAGCTGAACTGGAAGGGGCAGGGTCAAATGTTTTCCACGGGTGGCTTCTCTGCATTCTGGGGAAAAAGGAAATGACAATGTTAGCAGCAGCACCCTCTCATATCGGTGCATTACTACATACCTTGATTAAGCCTATGAGGAGGTCCTCTGATGTGCATGTGTGACATGGTACATATGCAACAAGAGTCCTTTTAAAATCATGACCCATTGGTACTCCACAAATCTGTTACCATCTTTACATGTAACCATAAATAAAAAATGTGTTTATTTACTGCATGGCACCTATTATGCATTTAAATAAACAAAGGTTCTTTCTGGAACCTTAATGTGGATGAGTCTTTTGAGAATAAAAATGGGTTCCCTATGTCATTGCTCTGAAGAACCACTTTGGCACCTTTATTTTTAAGAGTGCAGGTACAAGTAGTTTACCACCTCTACTCCTTTGTTATTCCAGTGAGTTTGGAAGTGATGTTTCCTAAGGAATAAATATAGTCAAAATATTCTGCTGGAAGCCACCACATCTCAAATTTGTTTTCAAAAGATGTATACAATGATTACTGAAAGCGGCATCCCAATATGGTGGATTCTCTGTGGGTAAAGAACTTGCAAAATGACAATCTCCCCTTGGAGAATAACAAAGTATATCAAATCAAATAAGAAAAAAAAAACATGTATTCACTGAGAATATACTTTGGAGTTTCACTAGCACACAGGCCCCACAGTAAATAAAGGAAATTGCTTAAATGTAATTGAGTACCTTCACGTGTTGCATGTACTACAATTCAAAACAAAAAATCAGATTCTAACATGAAAAACTCACATAGCAACATTCAATGGACACTTAAGAGTGAATGCAGTAAACTCTTTTCCGTATATAGGGTTTTTAAGGGTCCCTTTAACACTATACAAGATCATTTAACAGTGATATTGCTGTTTAAACACACAGGCACATCATTTAGATTAGTACATTAGGAATTATACAAGTCTTTAAAAAGTCTAAGCTACTCAAATCCTCTTTTGATCCTTTGTTTATTTTCTTTTTTGTTCATCACCTACTTACACAATGTGGCCATATCGCTTTTCATTTAAGTCCACGCACTACTGTTGTCTTTAGCCTAAGAAAGCAACACCATTTTTGACAAGTGATGCTGGGCTAAATGACGTTTTCAATTGAAACATGTCTAATGTTCTTCTATAAAATAGTACCCTCAGGACCTTCAGATCTGTCCTTGATGTTATTTTGGAAATGGTAGGTGAATGGCAGTTGGCAAACTATGTGGGATTTAATGGCCTGTTTGTGCCAAAATGTAACTAATGCTCTTGTACTCCATCTGACATCAGGATCAGAGGTTGGTTGTGTATTTCATTTTTTCTAGTCCTCCATAGTATACCTTTTGTAAATGTCTTTCTGTTACTGTAAAATGATGTCTAAATTACTGATCAGGGCTTTTCTTGTAGTTTCTTTGGTTAAGTAGTTATGATACGACCTGATTTGTATAAGTTCACAAATCTCTTTCAGTTATTTTCCAGAGGAGTTTTCAGAAGTTACATTATATATATTGTGGACTAAGCCTCGGACACAGACAGGTAGACATGTTGTAAAACACCACCAGACGTTTATTTTACAAACTCTTTACAAAAGTCAGTGCACACACAACCCACAGACTTCCCCAAAAGTCCTGGCCAACACCACACAATGCCTTCACTCTTCAGGCCGCCTCCATGTCTCCTTCCAGACCTTGTCCTTCCTTCTCTCCCAACTCCACCCCCGAATGGAGGGAGGCGGCCCCTTTTATCCACACCCAGATGTGCTCCAGGTGCTTCCCGGCAATCTGCCGCTGACACGCCCCTGTGCACTCCGGGTGTCCCTGCTCCTCTTCCCCCCAGCACTTCCTGGTTTGGCGGAAGTGCTGAGGTCCAGGGCTCTTCAAGGCATCCCGGCCGGGATAGGGACTGTAGGTTTGTACTTAAGTTGAATCTGTATGTAAGTCGGAACAGGTAAATTATTTTAATAAATGCTATTATTGACCGACTGTAACCAAGTGCTCTGTCAATGAATGATGGAGTTTCATCTCTCTCTGACCCTTTTATTATTTCTACTTTATTTTCAGTCGTGATGGGTTTTCTCTTCTTTACTGTATCACCAGCACTTGCATCAGATTTGTGTTTCAGAGACATTCTTGAAGGGTGAAGACAAAATGTTAAGATGAGCTCTTCTGCACAGCACTGTACACGCTATTACAGCAGGAAGGCCCCCCTCGTCAACATGTCTGATGTACTGACAAGAGACAACTTCCTGCTATGTGTGTAACAGTATAAGCAGGCTTGCTATTCAAAATGACTGGGGGCGGCGAGGGGGGGCGGGTTCATCACTCGCCCACCACATAGTCACCTCCACTACAGTATGCTGCCTGCAGCGTCCGGTCACCGAGAATGAACACGGTGCGGCCAAAGACAGGTAGTAAATCGCCCAACCCCAATTCAACAGGCAGCCATCTGAGGCACACTACAATGCTACCCCCGCCGCCCTGTTCACCCTAAATGGCCTCCGTTCAGCCACAACTGGGTCACCGCTTGCTGCATTACCAGCTGTGTGTGCTGGGCGGGCAGTGAACCAGCACTTCCGCCACACCCGGGTCCAGGGCTCCGTAGGCATCGGGGCGCCCCCTGGCAGTGACCAAGGGCCCCCTACAGGGCTGAGCTTCAAAGCTCTGTACCCATGGTCCCCATAGCCACCAGGGCAGTCGCCCCCTCATGGTCTGGAGGAGGCACAAGCCTTCCTCCGGTCTTCCTGGGCATCCCTGCTGGGTACCACCCCCAGCTGCATGCCACAATATATATATATTGTCACACACGTGCGCATGGGAGGCAGCTAAAGGGCTTGAGTGAAGGCAGTTCGGAGGCATGCCGGGGTGTGGCAGAGTGCACTGACTCTTTTTCTCCCTTGCCTGTAGACCATCCCGGGGGATTTCACCTGGATCACCTGACATCACTTCGGGACTGAGCCAATGGAAGGGCCCCCCCCCAC
>NW_024384070.1:0-7876 GCF_016835505.1 Polypterus senegalus
ATCCATCAGTGTCTGGTGACACCACCCATTGCTTTTCGAGTGACAGTGGGCTCAAACGAAGAAGACTTGTCCACTGTGAAAAAGCCAGACTGGAATTTGCTGAAATGCATACTGACAGGCCACAATGGACAAATGAGACACAACTGGAGCTTTTCTGGCAAGTCACATCAGCTCTGTGTCCACAGACCAATAAATGAAGCCCTCAAAGAAAATGGCACCAGACCAAGGCTTGGTGAGGTCTTGGGGCTGCTTTGCTGTGCCTGGCATGGGGTGCCTCGAGTGCAATGAAACTTCAAGACTAGCAGAACATTCTGGAGCAAATGTCCCACCCAGTGTCACAAAGCTCTGTCTCAGTCAGTCGGCCATGGACCCTACAGCAGGATAAGGAGCCAAAACACACAGCGAAAGGCACCCAAGAATGGTGAAGAGCAAAAACACTGGACCGTTCCCTTCTGCGGGCCCCGATTTTTGAATCACATTGAACATCTATGAAGAGGACTGAAACATGGAGTCTGGCGAAGACCCCCTTCAAAACCCATTTTGCTCAGGGCGACCTGTGGACGGGGGCAGGAGTCTTATAGAGAGCTCCAAGAATCGCTTCTTTACAACAAAAGTTGTGCAAGAAAATATTACTTTAAGGATCATCTGTGCCATTTTCAGTTGTTCTTATTTGAAAGATTTTGCTGAATCCAAACTCTAAAGCAAAGTCTGATTTGTGTTAAATACGGAATAAGCAATGACGGCTGCCAATGACTATGATCAGTCTCAACTGTGGATGGTTCTTTTGTTGTGGAGGGGAACTAAGAGGTTTGATTTAGGAACATTTAATGTTTGTTAGAATGCCCAGTAAGGTCTGCGTGGTCATTTGGTCCTGAGCCCCAGAAGCCTAACTGGAATTCTTTTTGTTTTTTCTGCCCTCCCAGTCATCTGACCTTTCCTTGTCTCGATCTTAGTTATTCTTTAACTAGCTCTGTAAGCCCGTACTGTAAAAACGCCCGGACTTCTAGAAACTATTGAAATTGTCAGGAATAGAAATTGAGTCGATGGTGTCGCTTTGCGGACATGCTCCGCACCCCCCCCCCACCCCCCTTTTGTCTATCGGCGGCTAAGTGAGTTTGTCTTTCCTCGGCGGTTACACTTTGGCGATGGTATTGCTTTCTTTCAGCTCCATGCTGTAGCCTCGTACTTCTTTCTTCTTCCCACTTGTTAACTTGGGGCGGCCTTGCCGGCTCTTTGAGCTTCATGCTGCAGCCTCTCACTTCCGGACCGGACAGATAGACGCACACACTTCTACACTTAGGCATTTATACATAAGACTAGTGGGGCAAGCCCCCCTGTCGCCTTAGGCACCCAACACCCAGTTGTGACCAGAATATTAGTAAAATCTGGAACTGTACAAAAGAAAAATGATTTATTGGAGTCAAAATCACAAAATTCTATAAATATGTTAAAGAAATATTAACTATTATTTAATGGAGTAAAAATCATGAAATGAGAATATTTGCTTTCTTACCGATTGGAGTATTCCCGTTAAACTGAGGTCCACTATGCTTGATGAGTATTTATAAGAGACGAAATAAATGATCCATTCGTTTTAAATGACATTCTTTATAGATAAAAAAAAAAGACTCATTTATAGTTGTGCTTGAAAGTTTGTGAACCCTTTAGAATTTTCTAGATTTCTGCATAAATATGACCTAAAACATCATCAGATTTTCACTCAAGTCCTAAAAGTAGATAAAGAGAAACCAGTTAAACAAATGAGACATAAATAATATTATACTTGGTCATTTATTTATTGAGGAAAATGATCGAATATTAGATATTTGTGAGTGGCAGACGTATGTGAACCTCACGGATGATCAGTTAGTTTGAAGGTCAGGTGTCCGGTGTTTTCAATCATTGGGATGCCAGTCAGGTGTGAGTGGGCACCCTGTGTTATTTAAAGAACAGGATCTATCAAAGTCTGCTCTTCACAACACATGTTTGTGGACGTGTATCATGGCACCAACAAAGGAGATTTCTGAGGACCTCACAAAAAGAGTTGTTGATGCTCATCAGGCTGGAAAAGGTTACCAAACCATCTCTGAAGAGTTTGGACTCCACCAATCCACAGTCAGACAGATTGGGTACAAATGGACGAAATTCAAGACCATTGTTACCCTCCCCAGGAGTATTCGACCAACAAAACTCCAAGAGCAAGGCACACGTGTAATAGTCTGCGAAGTCGCAAAGGACCTCAGGGTAACTTCTAAGCAACTGAAGGCCTCTCTCATATTGGCTGATGTTCATGTTCACGAGTCCACCATCAACAACAAAGGTGTGCATGGCAGGGTTGCAAGGAGAAAGCCACTGCTCTCCAAAAAAAACATTGCTGCTCGTCTGCAGTTTGCTGAAGATCACGTGGACAAACCAGAAGGCTATTGGAAGAATGTTCTGTGGACAATTAGACCAAAATAGAACTTTCTGGTTTAAATGAAAAGCGTTCTGTTTGGAGAAAGAAAACACTGCATTCCAGCATAAGAACCTCATCTCATCTGTGAGACATGGTGGTGGTAGTATCATGGGTTGGGCCTGTTCTGCTGCATCTGTGCCAGGACGACTTGCCTTCATTGATGGAACAATGAATTCTGAATGATATCAGAGAATTCTAAAGGAAAATGTCAAGCCATCTGTCCATGAACTGAATCTCAAGAGAAGGTGGGTCATGCAGCAAGACAACGACCCTAAGCACACAAGTCGTTCTACCAAAGAATGGTTGAAGAAGAATAAAGTGAATGTCCTGACCTTAATCCAATGGAAATGTTGTGGAAGGACCTGAAGAGAGCAGTTCATGTGAGGAAACCCACCAACATCCCAGAGTTGAAGCTGTTCTGGACGGAGGAATGGGCTGAAATTCCTCCAAGCCGGTGTGCAGGAATGAGCAGAAGTTACCGGAAACGTTTAGTTGTAGTTATTGGGGGGTCACAGCAGATACTGAAAGCAAAGGGTCACATACGCCTGCCACTCACAAATATGTAATATTCGATCATTTTCTTCAATAAATAAATGACCAAGTATAATATTTTTGTCTCATTTGTTTAACTGGTTTTCTCTTTATCTACTTTTAGGACCTGAGTGAAAATCTGATGATGTTTTAGGTCATATTTATGGAGCAATCTAGAAAATTCTAAAGGGTACACAAATTTTCAAGCATAATTGTATGTATCCCTGGCACAAGCGTAACTGCGGAGCGTGTTTTCTCCATTGCAGATGATGAAGTGCCCAGTGCTGATGTTAAAGATTTTATTTTATGTAGTTTTTTTGTGTTTTGCACAATAGTAGTATCTGCAGAGCAGGTTTTCCCCACAGCCAGAGATGAGGTCACTGCAGAAAGATCCACTCCCACACCAGAGCATGTTGTTCAACTGGTGCTCATATTCAAAAGTCAAATACTGAACATTGGCTAATTTGTCTTTGTAATGTTGGCACTTTCAGCAAGTGCCTTGTAAACAGTCAGTCAGTCATTTCCCAACCCGCCATATCCTAACCACAGGGTCACGGGGGTCAGCTAGAGACAATCCTAGCCAGCATAGGGTGCAAGGCAGGAACAAATCCCTGGGCAGGGCGCCAGCCTACCACAGGGCACACACTGGTGACAATTTTGAATCGCCAGTGCACCTAACCTGCATGTCTTTGGACTGTGGGAGGAAACCCACGCAGACACGGGGAGAACATGCAGACTCCACACAGGGAGGACCCAGGAAGCGAACCCGGGGCTCCTAACTGTGAGGCAGCAGCATCACCCACTGCGCCACCGTGCCGCCCGCCCTGTATACAGTGCTGTTATTTTATGTTACAGATTTTATTTTGTATATCGTTGCACCGCAGAATGTTTTGTTTTTGAAGACTGACCATATTCATACAAGATGTAGTCTAGGCCTGTACTGTATATTTCTGTTTACTATTTAATGTAATTGTCACCATTTCTGTTTACATTTTCAGGTTTTGTTCAATAAAAATGGGAGCTTACATCTCACTGCTCGTGTTTGTCTTTGAAAACATAATGTGACGTAATGTAGAAAAATTGATGGGCTGCATCATGATGCATTGTGATATCGAATCGTTGACATGATAATCATAATCGAATCGATATCGTGAGACCAGTGACAGTTCACACCTCTTATTGCATATCAAAGGACCCACCCAAACAACCCACTCGGCTGTGTCTACCTCGCCCAATGACCTGGAAAAATGTGGCACTTCATTTTGGCTCACCCTGTACCTGTGTATATAGTTTGCAAATGCATCAGAATCTGGGAATTCAGGCGTGTGTGTGTGTTTTATATTCCATCCTCTGCCAATATTTTCATTTTACACATACTGAACCTTTGTTTGTTTTTAATCTGTCAACTTTGGAGCTAAAGTGGAGGGAGGGAGGGACGGAGGGTGAGGTGCTGAAGGGTAGGTACGGTTTGGCGTGGCTGAGTCCGGACTTCACTCCACCATGTCTGGAGTAACACAATACTAACATTACCAACAAGGAAAACCAAACAACTCGCCTTTTATGTTTGACGTCCGTTATTTGCACTTCGAGTTAAGACTCATTTGAAGGTATTCTAAATTCAGTTTGAGTATTGACCTTTGATCTGTCGGCCCTAGTGTGTGTTGGAAAAAGCCCATTGGGGATAGACAGTAGTAAGGTGGCAATTTTCTCCCTTGATTGGAGATGCACAAAAGTGGAGCAGATGTGAAGAAGTGGCCATGAACCTTGAGCCGGAGCTCGAAGTATGGCTTCCACCACGCTGGCCTAGGGGAACCACCTGTTTTCTGAGCTTTGTAAACCTCTGCATCCGTGTGTGAGATGCCCTTTATGGTTTGTCACAAAGAATGTGCGATTTTTTTTTTTTTTATTTGGCACCATGCCTAAAGGACACACAGTTTAAGTCTAAACCTCATGTTGCCCTCCAGCTGTTTCTGTTCTAGAAACCTGAACCTCATGCAAAATAGTAACAATTAAGGAGCAGTTTCTTGGAAATGCAAAGAACCCAGCATATCCCGGTAAGAGTCTTGTACCATGTCGATATCCTTTCAAAGATGCAAAACTCCTGAACCAGCTCGACCAGTTCCACTTTGTTCAGCAGAACACCTCTTCCTGAGAACGCGTCACAGCATTCTGCGCCCGCAGTCGGTTAAGCACACGATGCAAAAAAATAAACAGAATTGAATTGAGCTTTTTGCTCTGTGAAGCTCCTCGCCTTCTCACAGACAGTAAGCTCCAAAACCCTATGGAGGAGCCACATTGTGGTTTGTTGCACCAAGAGCTTAGATTAGCTTGATCCCGTCTATAGTAAGAAGTCAAGCAAAAGGACCCCTTTGTTTAGCGAACTAAAAAGATTACAATATGCAAGGTGCGCCTGAGTGGCCTCAAAAAGCTTGCATGTAGCCAATCAAAGGGGTCATTTTGCTTGATGGCTAACACAGTACAACCCCCTAGTACTTTGATCACTTCTGAAAGCTTAGGACGTGTTGAGTAGATAGACTGTTAAATTGAGAGCTCCGTCTAAGTGAGCAAAATAAGTGAACACGTTTTCCTAATTTCTACTGAGGCTGTTGACCTGAACTTTTCGCCAGATGTCTGTAATCCACACATAGAAAGAAATCAAAGCAAATACATCCATAAATGTGGAATTCCGCCTCTTTGAATATGCAAATCAATATAAATGGCCCCTTATGTTTTGCGTTCTGTGAAAAGAAAATGGGAAAAAGTATGGGGGGTTGGGGGATTTTAGTGAATACCAAGTAAAGGCAAGAAAAACGTGCTGTGTGTTGGTTTAAGCAGTGGTATAAACAACAAAAGAAAGTTGATGGAGTGGCGGAGAAACTCTCAAGTTCAAGTTGACAAAGTTGCAAAGTGCCCGAAATAAATAAATGAAGTGGTCAAATGAAAAGGCGAGTCGTAGCCCACCGTCAGAGTGTCTTATGGATGCTTATTAGGGTACAGAGAAAAGAAAAACAAAATAGGGGGACACAAAAAACTGTCCAACATTAATCTTGAAATTTCCACTTTAATCACATAGTTTATTTTGTCATTAAAGTAGAACATCTTAAAATTGTTTAATTTACTAGTTTCTCAAATCCCATCAAAACTAAAGTAGCATGTTACTTACTTTGTATTCTATGTGCACTGTGTGTGAATCACTACGTGATTTTTAAACGGGTTTTCTCCTCCTCGAAGAGGACACAGAGTACATGACATTCATGATATCACAGCTCTGATATCATTTTCATGATGACAGTAATTAAAGCATGTTATTAAACATGGGAACACGGTGACGCAGTGATAGTGACGAGCTGGCGCCCTGTCCAGTGATTGTTCCTGCTTCCCGCAAGATGCTTGCTGCACCGTGCGCGACCTTCGATGAAATCATTTATTGCAGGAGTACTGTCTCACTCAAACGTACTAACCTCCAATTCCTGTCCTGTCCTTTTCTTTCTCAAAGTAAATAATCGCCACACAACCAGCTCTTTAATAAATGTCACGCCATCTGTAAGCTTAGAACGCAGACTCTTCAAAACTTTTATGAAAAGTTGAAATATCTTCATAGTACATGTTTAATTATTTCATCCATCTGTCTATCTAGGGTCGTGCCAGTCCCAGCAAGCATACAGTGCAAGGCAGGAACAATCCCAGAACGGGGCGCCAGCTTGTCGCTACCGCTCTCCACCATGTCCTCACGTTTAATTAACAATATACATTATTTAAACGATGTTAAAATTTTATCTGTATAATGTAATAATCATACTTTACTGCATTTAATCTTAAAAATTGTATCAAGATCACCAAGATGATAGCGCTTGAAAATCTAAATTGACTTAGAAGTCATTTGTCATCATCTGTAAATACGTGCTTTATAAAGTGACTCAGGTTGTGCAATATTATAACTGCAATGTAAGTTTACAGTGAGGTGATTGTACTTAAAAGTACCAACAGTTCAACAAGGAGCACTTGATGGACTGATGGAGTGTGTTTAGAGCTCTTGGAATGAAACTCTTTCTGAAGGGCAAGGTCCCAACAGGAAAGGCTCTGAAGCGTTTGCCTTACTGTATAGAAGAAGTTCAAATAGACTGTGCACATGGCTGAGGCAGCGTGTGCTTGATGCTGCATCCTGATAATCCAATCAACTGCTGTAGAGCTGTGATTCACACTCGGATACAGTTGGATAAAATACTCTGAGTGGTGCAGTGAGAGTGACAACGCTAAAGCAGCTATAGTATTTGGAATAGTTTGGCCATTCTTTGCACCATTATATGGTCCCAGGTTGATTACAATCTGATGCCTTCAATTAATAAACGATATGCAGTTAATTTCGGTGTATTTGATAAGGCCGCATCAGGGATGTAATAAAGAAAGGGAAACCACACTGGAACAGTAGCACTGCTTTGATGCTGGGTGCTTCCAGTTTGCAAAACCAAGCAGAGAAGTTGCGTACTCCAGGATTTGAGCTGGTGTGAAAATGTGCATGGCTTTACGGCAAGTTTAGTTTTTATGAGGGTGGAAACGGGCGTACGCAACATTTTAGTGCGTATGCGCCCTTTATACATGAGGCACCTGGTCTCTTCGCATCTATTTAAATCATTTATTTATTTTTTATTTTTTTACATGCCTTTTGATAGTGCAGTATTTCTTTTGTTGTTGTTGTTTATTCTTTTTTTTAAATTGGGAACTTGGCTGCTTCAGTGGTGTGCTTGGCCTTCAAGAGTTGTCAGGCTTGCTGTCAGTAGATGGTGGAGTTGCAGCTGTTTTCTGGATGGAGGAGCCGCGTGGCTGCTCAACATGCTTTTAAATTTTTTGAGCCAGCATGCAATTTGTATTCTTCCGTTTCTCTGCAGTTGG
>NW_024384071.1:0-5974 GCF_016835505.1 Polypterus senegalus
TGTGTAACAGCTGGCGTAGAGTTTACTGTTCTGCATATCCAGTCTTTCCTTGTGTGTCACACCACCTGCTCCCTAATGTGAAAGGTCCCTTACATCACCTTATTAAAACAGCATCCTATTTTGAAATGTATTGTATTTACTGATCACCTCATAAGCTTACTCATAAAAAAGAACAATTGTCATGGTTCTTAGAAACAGTCAATGGCACATGGTAACAAATCTACTTCAAAACATAATTAAAGATGAGGTCATCACAGGATCTTTCACTGGCAAAAAGATTTTTATACCACTAAGAATCTGTCTAGTGAAGACTAACAATGCCTTTTAAAATTAAAAACAACCCTTTCCCCAACCACCCTGCATTTTCCAAAGATCATTAATAAAACTCAATTAAAAACATTCCAACAAAGTTGAACTTTTTCTTAGATTTGCCTGTGTTCTACATACCATTTCCAACAGTCTGTAGATAGGAAGACGTCAAAATAATGATAAAGAACTCTTCTGTTTAAGGAAAAGTCAGCTGACATTTTTACACAAGTAGCATGGTATGTATATAAAGTAGATTTGTAAATATTTCTCTTTGTAAATGTTTCTCTTTGGCTTGCATATTTTAGATGTACAACTTTTCTTTGTTAGTTATTTTTATGAGATGTAAAGTTAATGTATTACTTCATGTTTTTATTGTATCTTTCTTTTTTCAATTAAACAATTCTGTCCTTTTTCATTTTCACAGTCCCTACAAGCCAGTTTTCAGCTTGCTCTATTGAAGTCACTACAAGTAATAAAATACATTATAACTTCTAGAGGAGCTGAAAGAAGTAAATATATGGAAAATATATAAAGTATCAATAAATCCTTACCTGTACCTATGTTTTGAGTTTTATTTTATTTTACTTCAAAATCTTTGAAGGTTGGGAGGAGACGAGACGTGATTTTTTCAGAGAGATACTTTCACGTTCCATGAGATGAGACTTTGTGCTAAGAGATTTAATGCCCGGGGCCGGAAATAAAAGACAAAGAGTAGATGACAAAGTAGAATGTCGTAAAGAATTCAAAAACGCTGGTGCGATACTTATGCAGAGCAGGTTAGAGAAAATGGAAGTACGAAAATTCGAAAGTCTCAAAAATATTATAGTAAAAATGGCATTAGTACAAACAAATGGAAATTATTACTCGGTGAAATAACGGAACAACGAAAAGGGATCGAATATATTGTTCGGATTTAAACTTTAAGTCGGAGACTTGTAGATCACAGAATTTGTGTTACCATCAGGGAAAAAAAGCAGTGTTTCTTCCCAATGAAGAGGCGTATCTGCAAGAATTAAAAGATTTGTTGTTTGGTAAAAGTGAAATCCCCTGAGAGAAAATTTCAAGCACGCACACGGTTCAATCATTTCTCATTTGAGTGAATGCTATTGTCAGACACGTTTCTTGTATAGAGAAAGAAACGACGTTCACTCACTTGCAGTTATACATTGCGTTGTCATGATGCAATTCTAAACACACAATCAAAATTCAATGTGATATTGATGAAAAGGTAAAAGAGAAAAGAAATCGAATATATGGACATAGGTGATATGACAGAAGTGCGCCGCGCAAAATGCAGATTACGCGGCATGCAGCAGCAGCAGCAGCTGATCGAGCAAAGAGGAGGTAAAAAAAAACTACGTGTTTCCCATTGGATCACCATTTAAGAGGGGGTTTTGGAGGAGCGACTGCGTCTCTCCTTGAGGTGCGTTCAGCCCTCCCTCTTCACAACGCGAGCAGCAGAGACATGAATTGGCTGGTGCGTAGTGCAGGCCGGGGGTGGCGGGGTATGGATGAGCGAAGCGAGCAGGGGGCAAAGCCCCATAGTATTATTTAATCATTTTCAGATAAGGAAGACCGAGTTTTGTGTAATGTCACTGTACTTTGTAATGTAACAGTAATGGCCGTATACACCAACAAACCAGCAGTGTAGGATTATGATCTTGACTTGCTTTGTCCTTTTGTTTTGTATTTTTTGTATTTCAGTTTGGTTTTGCTCTTTTGATGTTCAAATACTTGGTTCTCCGATCTCACAATAGAGACGATTCTTCATGTAAACTCTTTAAAAGGCTGGACATCTCTGCCACTGTGAGCAAAATAACAATTCACAATAATAGGTGCTTCCCCACAGGTAAGACTAACTTAATGATGCAATTTAACATCTGGATTTACTGCAGAGTGTGTGTATAAATTCTGGCTAGGCTGTGTTTTCAATAATGATAGCTAGAAAGCAAGACCTTAGTGACTATGGAAAATGTGTTGGGCACAGCTGGCACAAGCTTCACTGATGGAAAAAAATAATTCAGCGTTCTGATGTTTCCAATCAGAAATATCAACAGGAATTTCAGCATAAAACATGGAGGGAAGGTAATTATGTTCACACAATAGTTGGTAATGTGTCACTAGACAGGTAAGCAACTTAAAATTGACCTAAGATATAAGCAAGCAGTTTCACGGACAACAATATACAGTGAGTGCAATGGCACAAAGCAATGGACTAGTGAGTGGATGAGAAATGTGACAGAATCTTACGAGTCACTCTTCTCCATGTTCTTGTGGAAAAAAACAAGCTTCACTCTTAGGTTATGTGTGAGAATGCCAAGCCTTTGTATTTTCCATATTCCATATTAGTAAAAGATGGGTTTGCATACAAACTTAAAGCGTGGGTCCCTGAGAAGGATAGCTTGTGATGATGCGGGTTTGCTGTTATTGTGGAGGTTAAAAATCCAATAAATAGAAAAAAAAAAAACAATCCTTTAAAACAAGGTTAAAACAATGCTGGAAGCAGTCTCTTTAAAAACAACACAAAGCCTCGTGCTTATTTTACCTGACGGCTCCCCTGCTTCTCCCATCTGGGCCCTGCAACAGGAGAGTCGCCCTACCAGCACCTGACCTTCTTTCCGCTCCACTGGTCTGGAGGCCTCCTGATCCCTGGCTTCGGTCGCGCACTCTCCAGACAGAGACTTGGCTTCCCTGGCGACCAGGACGCCCACGTCAGGGAATTCACCGCCCAAGCTTCCAAACTCCTGCTGCCTTCTCGGCCTTATGTGGCCAGCCGTCCTACTTCTGGTCACTTCAGCTGCTTGATTGCTCATCTGGAGCAACTGCTTCCTTCTGCCCCACCGAGTGTCAGCCAAACACCCTTCTCGGTGTTCACCTTCCAGCCGCCTGCCTTCAAGCCTTCGCTCGCTTGCTTGCCCCGGCACTCTCCACACGGCTTTCTGCAGCTTCATAACGCTCCAAACAAATTGAGCTTGGCTTCGGCACCTCCATGCAGCCTTTCCTCCAGAATCTTTATCAGGTCTATATCCAACGTGTGCCATACCTCTGCTTCGTCCGCCTTGGGCCATTTGAGCTTGTTCCTTCTTGCTGGTTTTTTGGTTGCTGCTTGCGGCTCTGTACCGTGTGGGGTGGTGGGATTGGGTTTTGCTGCCCCTGCAGAGCCTCCGCCTCCTCCAAGGGGCTTCCTTCCTCTGTCCCTCCTCTGCCTTCAGCGACATTGGGTCCATCGACACTGTGGTTTTCTACCTGGCTTCTGGTCCCTCTTGTCTCACCCGCTGCTGAGATATAATATATCTACAAAAATGTGAGGGGTGTACTCACTTTTGTGAGATACTATAGCTAGTAGTAGTGAGGGCGACTAATATAGAAAACTTAAAGGGAATGTATCCCAAATTTAAAATAATTCCAAGTTTGTATTGAATTTCATACACTCATCCAGGCACCTGATAACTTTATACTAGTCACTTCTGAATATATTTCTGAATGTTTACTGGAAAGTTCAGCGAAGTTTCAGGACATAGGACACTCTGATAGGAAGTGAAACATTTAACTCTTTATACACCGTGGATTCAGCAACTTTTCAGACCCTTACACTTTCTGCACATGTTATTGTGTTGTAGGTTTATCTTGAAATTAACAAATTTATCATTTTTGGCCATCATTCTATAGTCATTAACCCACTGGTACTGACGAAAAGACAGGAGGCAGACCTGGAAGTGGCAGAGTTGAAGATGCCACGAGTAATGAAGGTAGACAGGATTAGGAAGGGGTATACTAGAGGGACAGCACAGGTATGACAGTTTGGTGACCTGGTGAGGAAGGCTAGACTGAGATGTTTTGCGCATGTGCAGAGAATGGAATGGAACCACCAGGCAAGAAGAAAAGAGGAAGGCCAAAGAGGAGGTTTATGGATGTGGTGAGGGAGGACATGAAGGCAGTCAGTGTGGCAGAAAATAATGTGAAAGACAGGGATAGGTTGAGACGTATGATCTGCTGTGGTGAACCCTAAATGGCAGCAACCGAAAGAAGATTCTACACTCATTAACCCATAATGACAAAGTAAAAGGTTTTCAGTTTTATAAAAATCAAAAGCTGAAATCTGTAATTCATAGAAGTATTCTAACTTTTTACTGTGGCACTCCATATTGTGGTCAGGTACATCATGTTTGCTTTATTGATCCTTGAGACGTGTCCAGAACTTGATTGGAGTTCACCCGTGGCAAACTGAGTTGGTTAGACATCATCTAGAAAGGTACACACCTCTGTATAAAAGGTCCACAATTCACACTGCATGTCAGGACAAAAACAAAGTAATAAAGTCCAAGGAACTCTCTGTAGACCTCCACAATCAAACTGTGGTTAATCATAGACAGTGCAAAGGGAATAAATAAATTTGTAAACCTTTGAGTGTTCCACAGAGCACAGTGACCCAAATACATGTGAAACAGAAGAGGATTGGAACCAAAAGAACCCTTCTAGAGTTAGCCATCTTGCCAAACAGCAACTAGACATGAAGTACCTTGGTCAGGTCAAGAAGGTGACCAAGAACCCAATGGTCACTCTAACAGAGCTAAAGAAGTCCTCTGATGAGATAGGAGAACCTATCGGAAGAACGACCATCTCATCAGCTCTCCATTAATCAACTGTTTATGGCAGAGTGGCCTAAAAGAACCATACTTGAGTAAAAGTCATATGGCAGTTTAAAGGACTCTGACAGTAAGACAAAAAAGATTCTCTGGTCTGATGAGACAAAGACTGAACTCTTTGGAGGAATCCCAAGCTCTATGTCTGGTGAAGACACAGCACTCCTCATCACTTTCCTAATACCATACCTACGGTGAAGCATGGTGATGGCGGCATCATTATATTGGGGAGTTTCTCAGTAGCAGAGCCAGGGGACTAGTCAGAATTGAAGGGGATCTGCTCCAGAGTGCTTGCAACCTCAGACTAGGAAGACAGTTAAGTTTTCAGCACAACAATGATCCAAACCATACAGCCAAGACAACGCTGGAAGGCCTTTGGGAGAATTCACTGGCCATCTTTGAGTGAAACAGCCAAAGCCCGCATAGAACATCTGTGGAGAGACCTAAAGCAGACTATACTTTCTGAGAAGGTTGGCATCCTTCAACATCTGCAGTAAGATGCTGCAGATGTTCTACCAGACGGTTGTGGCGAGTGCCCTCTTCTACGTGGTGGTGTGCTGGGGTGGCAGCATAAAGATGAAAGACGCGTCATGCCTGGACAAACTTGTTAAGAAGGCAGGCTCCATTGTAGGATTAAAGTTGGACAGTTTAACATCTGTGGCAGAGCGACGGGCACTAAGCAAACTCCTGTCAATCATGAAGAATCCACTGCATCCACTGAACAGTGTCATCTCCAGGCAGAGGAGTAGCTTCAGTGACAGACTTTTGTCACTGTCCTGCTCCACTGACAGACTTAGGAGATCGTTCCTCCCCAACACTATGCGACTCTTCAATTCCACCCGGGGGAGTAAATGCGAACATTAATTTTATTAAAATTTTTTTTCATTTTTATTACTATTTAATTTAATATTGTTTCATTGTATCAGTATACTGTTGCTGGATTATGTGAATTTCCTTGGGATTAATAAAAATATCTATCTATCTATCTATCTATCTATCTATCTATCTATCTATCTATTATC
>NW_024384072.1:0-26100 GCF_016835505.1 Polypterus senegalus
AAAGGCTTCCTGGACTTTCCCAGAAAAACTCACGCGCCACTGTTTCCACCCGGTTTGAACCGGGGACCTTTCGCGTGAGGCGAACGTGATAACCACTACACTATGGAAACTAAGCCTGTCCGCCACTTTTCCCGTCGTCCTGTCCATCTTCAATCCACCCCAACCGCTGGCCCCAGGACAGAATGTTTCCACCGGTTTGAACCGGGACCTTTCGCGTGTAAAGCTTAACGTGATAACCACTACACTATGGAAACCTAGCTCCTGGCGCCTCCGCCAGGGGGCCTGGTGAGCCAGATTCTGGGTAGTACGGCGGTTTCAGGTCGCAGGGGACAAACTCGAGCAGGGCCGCAAGCTTTCTCGTTTGTCCCTGGCGACGTTGTAAGGGAAGCAACGTCCACGCTGGATGGGATAACTTCCTCTGCAGCTAAAGGAGCGCTAAGGAGCAGCGTGGGGCCGGTGTCATCTCCAACGCTGAGGGTAGCTCGCGTTAAAGGAGGAGAAAAACAAATCTGCTCCAGTAAGACTGTTTCCACCCGGTTTCAACCGGGACTTTCGCGTGTTAGGCTTAACGTGATAACCACTACACTATGGAAACCAGACTCTACCCTTGTCTCCTTGGCCTGGGTGGAAAATGGCATAGCGTTCAATGGCTGGTCTTCCCGGGGAAACAAGCCGAAAGAAATGACAAGAAAGATTACGAAAGGCTGAAATCAGTTAATCTGCGGAAAAGCAAACGGCGATAGAGACGGAGAAAGGAGCTCCTCGCTACTCTTACCGTAAAGGGAGGGAGGCACAGAGACATCCGTGCGCACCTGTGGTGCGCGAAGCAGGCTGTGAACCGTGAGCATTCAGCACCTTAGAAAGGCTTCCTGGACTTTCCCAGAAAAACTCACGCCACTGTTTCCACCCGGTTTGAACCGGGACCTTTCGCGTGTGAGGCTAACGTGATAACCACTACACTATGGAAACTAAGCCTGTCCGCCACTTTTCCCGTCGTCCTGTTGGGTTGAGCACTTGCTCCAAGTTTGGACTTAAAAGGGATTGACCTTCAGCCACCCTGGTTCGGCAGTCTTAGTGCCTACCTTCAGGTGCACCCTGCTTCTCCCGAAAAAGGGAGCCTTAAGCCACTCGACGTGTCGTGTAAGCAACAGGGGCGCCCATCTTCAATCCACCCCAACCGCTGGCCCCAGGACAGAATGTTTCCACCCGGTTTCGAACCGGGACCTTTCGCGTGTAAAGTTTAACGTGATAACCACTACACTATGGAAACCTAGCTCCTGGCGCCCCGCCAGGGGGCCTGGTGAGCCAGATTCTGGGTAGTACGGCGGTTTCAGGTCGCAGGGGACAAACTCGGAGCAGGGCCGCAAGCTTTCCCGTTTGTCCCTGGCGACGTTGTAAGGGAAGCAACGTCCACGCTGGATGGGATAACTTCCTCTGCAGCTAAAGGAGCGCTAAGGAGCAGCGTGGGGCCGGTGTCATCTCCAACGCTGAGGGGTAGCTCCGCGTTAAAGGAGGGAGAAAAAACAAATCTGCTCCAGTAAGACTGTTTCCACCCGGTTTCGAACCGGGGACCTTTCGCGTGTTAGGCGAACGTGATAACCACTACACTATGGAAACCAGACTCTACCCTTGTCTCCTTGGCCTGGGTGGAAAATGGCATAGCGTTCAATGGCTGGTCTTCCCGGGGAAACAAGCCGAAAGAAATGACAAGAAAGATTACGAAAGGCTGAAATCAGTTAATCTGCGGAAAAGCAAACGGCGATAGAGACGGAGAAAGGAGCTCCTCGCTACTCTTACCGTAAAGGGAGGGAGGCACAGAGACATCCGTGCGCACCTGTGGTGCGAAGCAGGCTGTGAACCGTGAGCATTCAGCACCTTAGAAAGGCTTCCTGGACTTTCCCAGAAAAACTCACGCCGTACTGTTTCCACCCGGTTTCAACCGGGACCTTTCGCGTGTGAGGCTTAACGTGATAACCACTACACTATGGAAACTAAGCCTGTCCGCCACTTTTCCCGTCGTCCTGTTGGGTTGAGCACTTGCTCCAAGTTTGGACTTAAAAGGGATTGACCTTCAGCCACCCTGGTTCGGCAGTCTTAGTGCCTACCTTCAGGTGCACCCTGCTTCTCCCGAAAATGGGAGCCTTAAGCCACTCGACGTGTCGAGTAAGCAACAGGGGCGCCCATCTTCAATCCACCCCAACCGCTGGCCCCAGGACAGAATGTTTCCACCCGGTTTCGAACCGGGACCTTTCGCGTGTAAAGCTTAACGTGATAACCACTACACTATGGAAACCTAGCTCCTGGCGCAACCCGCCAGGGGGCCTGGTGAGCCAGATTCTGGGTAGTACGGCGGTTACAGGTCGCAGGGGACAAACTCGGAGCAGGGCCGAAAGCTTTCCCGTTTGTCCCTGGCGACGTTGTAAGGGAAGCAACGCCCACGCTGGATGGGATAACTTCCTCTGCAGCTAAAGGAGCGCTAAGGAGCAGCGTGGGGCCGGTGTCATCTCCAACGCTGAGGGGTAGCTCCGCGTTAAAGGAGGGAGAAAAAACAAATCTGCTCCAGTAAGACTGTTTCCACCCGGTTTCGAACCGGGACCTGTCGCGTGTTAGGCTTAACGTGATAACCACTACACTATGGAAACCAGACTCTACCCTTGTCTCCTTGGCCTGGGTGGAAAATGGCATAGCGTTCAATGGCTGGTCTTCCCGGGGAAACAAGCCGAAAGAAATGACAAGAAAGATTACGAAAGGCTGAAATCAGTTAATCTGCGGAAAAGCAAACGGCGATAGAGACGGAGAAAGGAGCTCCTCGCTACTCTTACCGTAAAGGGAGGGAGGCACAGAGACATCCGTGCGCACCTGTGGTGCGCGAAGCAGGCTGTGAACCGTGAGCATTCAGCACCTTAGAAAGGCTTCCTGGACTTTCCCAGAAAAACTCACGCCGCACTGTTTCCACCCGGTTTGAACCGGGACCTTTCGCGTGTGAGGCTTAACGTGATAACCACTACACTATGGAAACTAAGCCTGTCCGCCACTTTTCCCGTCGTCCTGTTGGGTTGAGCACTTGCTCCAAGTTTGGACTTAAAAGGGATTGACCTTCAGCCACCCTGGTTCGGCAGTCTTAGTGCCTACCTTCAGGTGCACCCTGCTTCTCCCGAAAATGGGAGCCTTAAGCCACTCGACGTGTCGTAAGCAACAGGGGCGCCCATCTTCAATCCACCCCAACCGCTGGCCCCAGGACAGAATGTTTCCACCCGGTTTCGAACCGGGGACCTTTCGCGTGTAAAGCGAACGTGATAACCACTACACTATGGAAACCTAGCCCCTGGCGCCTCCCTCCAGGGGGCCTGGTGAGCCAGATTCTGGGTAGTACGGCGGTTTCAGGTCGCAGGGGACAAACTCGGAGCAGGGCCGCAAGCTTTCCCGTTTGTCCCTGGCGACGTTGTAAGGGAAGCAACGCCCACGCTGGATGGGATAACTTCCTCTGCAGCTAAAGGAGCGCTAAGGAGCAGCGTGGGGCCGGTGTCATCTCCAACGCTGAGGGGTAGCTCCGCGTTAAAGGAGGAGAAAAAACAAATCTGCTCCAGTAAGACTGTTTCCACCCGGTTTCGAACCGGGGACCTTTCGCGTGTTAGGCGAACGTGATAACCACTACACTATGGAAACCAGACTCTAGCCTTGTCTCCTTGGCCTGTGTGGAAAATGGCATAGCGTTCAATGGCTGGTCTTCCCGGGGAAACAAGCCGAAAGAAATGACAAGAAAGATTACGAAAGGCTGAAATCAGTTAATCTGCGGAAAAGCAAACGGCGATAGAGACGGAGAAAGGAGCTCCTCGCTACTCTTACCGTAAAGGGAGGGAGGCACAGAGACATCCGTGCGCACCTGTGGTGCGCGAAGCAG
Source organism: Polypterus senegalus (assembly GCF_016835505.1). Classification (NCBI taxonomy): domain Eukaryota; kingdom Metazoa; phylum Chordata; class Cladistia; order Polypteriformes; family Polypteridae; genus Polypterus; species Polypterus senegalus. Next base: position 3,902 of record NW_024384072.1, read on the forward strand.
GCTGTGAACCGTGAGCATTCAGCACCTTAGAAAGGCTTCCTGGACTTTCCCAGAAAAACTCACGCCGACTGTTTCCACCCGGTTTGAACCGGGACCTTTCGCGTGAGGCGAACGTGATAACCACTACACTATGGAAACTAAGCCTGTTCGCCACTTTTCCCGTCGTCCTGTTGGGTTGAGCACTTGCTCCAAGTTTGGACTTAAAAGGGATTGACCTTCAGCCACCCTGGTTCGGCAGTCTTAGTGCCTACCTTCAGGTGCACCCTGCTTCTCCCGAAAAGGGAGCCTTAAGCCACTCGACGTGTCGAGTAAGCAACAGGGGCGCCCATCTTCAATCCACCCCAACCGCTGGCCCCAGGACAGAATGTTTCCACCCGGTTTGAACCGGGACCTTTCAGCGTAAAAAGCGAGCGTGATAACCACTACACTATGGAAACCTAGCTCCTGGCGCCCGCCAGGGGCCTGGTGAGCCAGATTCTGGGTACGGCGGTTTCAGGTCGCAGGGGACAAACTCGAGCAGGGCCGCAAGCTTTCCCGTTTGTCCCTGGCGGCGTTGTAAGGGAAGCAACGCCACGCTGGATGGGATAACTTCCTCTGCAGCTAAAGGAGCGCTAAGGAGCAGCGTGGGGCCGGTGTCATCTCCAACGCTGAGGGGTAGCTCCGCGTTAAAGGAGGAGAAAAACAAATCTGCTCCAGTAAGACTGTTTCCACCCGGTTTGAACCGGGACCTTTCGCGTGTTAGGCGACGTGATAACCACTACACTATGGAAACCAGACTCTACCCTTGTCTCCTTGGCCTGGGTGGAAAATGGCATAGCGTTCAATGGCTGGTCTTCCCGGGGAAACAAGCCGAAAGAAATGACAAGAAAGATTACGAAAGGCTGAAATCAGTTAATCTGCGGAAAAGCAAACGGCGATAGAGACGGAGAAAGGAGCTCCTCGCTACTCTTACCGTAAAGGGAGGGAGGCACAGAGACATCCGTGCGCACCTGTGGTGCGCGAAGCAGGCTGTGAACCGTGAGCATTCAGCACCTTAGAAAGGCTTCCTGGACTTTCCCAGAAAAACTCACACGCCACTGTTTCCACCCGGTTTGAACCGGGACCTTTCGCGTGTGAGGCTTAACGTGATAACCACTACACTATGGAAACTAAGCCTGTCCGCCACTTTTCCCGTCGTCCTGTTGGGTTGAGCACTTGCTCCAAGTTTGGACTTAAAAGGGATTGACCTTCAGCCACCCTGGTTCGGCAGTCTTAGTGCCTACCTTCAGGTGCACCCTGCTTCTCCCGAAAAGGGAGCCTTAAGCCACTCGACGTGTCGTGTAAGCAACAGGGGCGCCCATCTTCAATCCACCCCAACCGCTGGCCCCAGGACAGAATGTTTCCACCCGGTTTCGAACCGGGGACCTTTCGCGTGTAAAGCGAACGTGATAACCACTACACTATGGAAACCTAGCCCCTGGCGCCCGCCAGGGGCCTGGTGAGCCAGATTCTGGGTAGTACGCGGTTTCAGGTCGCAGGGGACAAACTCGGAGCAGGGCCGCAAGCTTTCCCGTTTGTCCCTGGCGACGTTGTAAGGGAAGCAACGTCCACGCTGGATGGGATAACTTCCTCTGCAGCTAAAGGAGCGCTAAGGAGCAGCGTGGGGCCGGTGTCATCTCCAACGCTGAGGGTAGCTCAGCGTTAAAGGAGGGAGAAAAACAAATCTGCTCCAGTAAGACTGTTTCCACCCGGTTTGAACCGGGACCTTCGCGTGTTAGGCGAACGTGATAACCACTACACTATGGAAACCAGACTCTACCCTTGTCTCCTTGGCCTGGGTGGAAAATGGCATAGCGTTCAATGGCTGGTCTTCCCGGGGAAACAAGCCGAAAGAAATGACAAGAAAGATTACGAAAGGCTGAAATCAGTTAATCTGCGGAAAAGCAAACGGCGATAGAGACGGAGAAAGGAGCTCCTCGCTACTCTTACCGTAAAGGGAGGGAGGCACAGAGACATCCGTGCGCACCTGTGGTGCGCGAAGCAGGCTGTGAACCGTGAGCATTCAGCACCTTAGAAAGGCTTCCTGGACTTTCCCAGAAAAACTCACGCCGACTGTTTCCACCCGGTTTGAACCGGGACCTTTCGCGTGAGGCTTAACGTGATAACCACTACACTATGGAAACTAAGCCTGTCCGCCACTTTTCCCGTCGTCCTGTTGGGTTGAGCACTTGCTCCAAGTTTGGACTTAAAAGGGATTGACCTTCAGCCACCCTGGTTCGGCAGTCTTAGTGCCTACCTTCAGGTGCACCCTGCTTCTCCCGAAAAGGGAGCCTTAAGCCACTCGACGTGTCGAGTAAGCAACAGGGGCGCCCATCTTCAATCCACCCCAACCGCTGGCCCCAGGACAGAATGTTTCCACCCGGTTTCGAACCGGGGACCTTTCGCGTGTAAAGCGAACGTGATAACCACTACACTATGGAAACCTAGCTCCTGGCGCCTCCCGCCAGGGGGCCTGGTGAGCCAGATTCTGGGTAGTACGGCGGTTTCAGGTCGCAGGGGACAAACTCGGAGCAGGGCCGCAAGCTTTCCCGTTTGTCCCTGGCGACGTTGTAAGGGAAGCAACGTCCACGCTGGATGGGATAACTTCCTCTGCAGCTAAAGGAGCGCTAAGGAGCAGCGTGGGGCCGGTGTCATCTCCAACGCTGAGGGGTAGCTCCGCGTTAAAGGAGGGAGAAAAAACAAATCTGCTCCAGTAAGACTGTTTCCACCCGGTTTCGAACCGGGACCTTTCGCGTGTTAGGCTTAACGTGATAACCACTACACTATGGAAACCAGACTCTACCCTTGTCTCCTTGGCCTGGGTGGAAAATGGCATAGCGTTCAATGGCTGGTCTTCCCGGGGAAACAAGCGAAAGAAATGACAAGAAAGATTACGAAAGGCTGAAATCAGTTAATCTGCGGAAAAGCAAACGGCGATAGAGACGGAGAAAGGAGCTCCTCGCTACTCTTACCGTAAAGGGAGGGAGGCACAGAGACATCCGTGCGCACCTGTGGTGCGCGAAGCAGGCTGTGAACCGTGAGCATTCAGCACCTTAGAAAGGCTTCCTGGACTTTCCCAGAAAAACTCACGCCGTACTGTTTCCACCCGGTTTGAACCGGGACCTTTCGCGTGAGGCTGAACGTGATAACCACTACACTATGGAAACTAAGCCTGTCCGCCACTTTTCCCGTCGTCCTGTTGGGTTGAGCACTTGCTCCAAGTTTGGACTTAAAAGGGATTGACCTTCAGCCACCCTGGTTCGGCAGTCTTAGTGCCTACCTTCAGGTGCACCCTGCTTCTCCCGAAAAAGGGAGCCTTAAGCCACTCGACGTGTCGTGTAAGCAACAGGGGCGCCCATCTTCAATCCACCCCAACCGCTGGCCCCAGGACAGAATGTTTCCACCCGGTTTCGAACCGGGGACCTTTCGCGTGTAAAGCGAACGTGATAACCACTACACTATGGAAACCTAGCTCCTGGCGCCTCCCGCCAGGGGGCCTGGTGAGCCAGATTCTGGGTAGTACGGCGGTTTCAGGTCGCAGGGGACAAACTCGGAGCAGGGCCGCAAGCTTTCCCGTTTGTCCCTGGCGACGTTGTAAGGAAGCAACGTCCACGCTGGATGGGATAACTTCCTCTGCAGCTAAAGGAGCGCTAAGGAGCAGCGTGGGGCCGGTGTCATCTCCAACGCTGAGGGGTAGCTCCCGTTAAAGGAGGAGAAAAACAAATCTGCTCCAGTAAGACTGTTTCCACCCGGTTTGAACCGGGACCTTTCGCGTGTTAGGCTTAACGTGATAACCACTACACTATGGAAACCAGACTCTACCCTTGTCTCCTTGGCCTGGGTGGAAAATGGCATAGCGTTCAATGGCTGGGCTTCCCGGGGGAAACAAGCCGAAAGAAATGACAAGAAAGATTTACGAAAGGCTGAAATCAGTTAATCTGCGGAAAAGCAAACGGCGATAGAGACGGAGAAAGGAGCTCCTCGCTACTCTTACCGTAAAGGGAGGGAGGCACAGAGACATCCGTGCGCACCTGTGGTGCGAAGCAGGCTGTGAACCGTGAGCATTCAGCACCTTAGAAAGGCTTCCTGGACTTTCCCAGAAAAACTCACGCGCCACTGTTTCCACCCGGGGACCTTTCGCGTGTGAGGCGAACGTGATAACCACTACACTATGGAAACTAAGCCTGTCCGCCACTTTTCCCGTCGTCCTGTTGGGTTGAGCACTTGCTCCAAGTTTGGACTTAAAAGGGATTGACCTTCAGCCACCCTGGTTCGGCAGTCTTAGTGCCTACCTTCAGGTCCACCCTGCTTCTCCCGAAAAGGGAGCCTTAAGCCACTCGGCGTGTGTAAGCAACAGGGGCCCATCTTCAATCCACCCCAACCGCTGGCCCCAGGACAGAATGTTTCCACCGGTTTGAACGGGGACCTTTCGCGTGTAAAGCGAACGTGATAACCACTACACTATGGAAACCTAGCTCCTGGGCCTCCGCCAGGGGCCTGGTGAGCCAGATTCTGGGTAGTACGGCGGTTTCAGGTCGCAGGGGACAAACTCGGAGCAGGGCCGCAAGCTTTCCCGTTTGTCCCTGGCGACGTTGTAAGGGAAGCAACGTCCACGCTGGATGGGATAACTTCCTCTGCAGCTAAAGGAGCGCTAAGGAGCAGCGTGGGGCCGGTGTCATCTCCAACGCTGAGGGTAGCTCAGCGTTAAAGGAGGGAGAAAAACAAATCTGCTCCAGTAAGACTGTTTCCACCCGGGGGACCTTTCGCGTGTTAGGCGAACGTGATAACCACTACACTATGGAAACCAGACTCTACCCTTGTCTCCTTGGCCTGGGTGGAAAATGGCATAGCGTTCAATGGCTGGTCTTCCCGGGGAAACAAGCCGAAAGAAATGACAAGAAAGATTACGAAAGGCTGAAATCAGTTAATCTGCGGAAAAGCAAACGGCGATAGAGACGGAGAAAGGAGCTCCTCGCTACTCTTACCGTAAAGGGAGGGAGGCACAGAGACATCCGTGCGCACCTGTGGTGCGCGAAGCAGGCTGTGAACCGTGAGCATTCAGCACCTTAGAAAGGCTTCCTGGACTTTCCCAGAAAAACTCACGCCGACTGTTTCCACCCAGTTTCGAACCGGGACCTTTCGCGTGTGAGGCGAACGTGATAACCACTACACTATGGAAACTAAGCCTGTCCGCCACTTTTCCCGTCGTCCTGTTGGGTTGAGCACTTGCTCCAAGTTTGGACTTAAAAGGGATTGACCTTCAGCCACCCTGGTTCGGCAGTCTTAGTGCCTACCTTCAGGTGCACCCTGCTTCTCCCGAAAATGGGAGCCTTAAGCCACTCGACGTGTGTAAGCAACAGGGCGCCCATCTTCAATCCACCCCAACCGCTGGCCCCAGGACAGAATGTTTCCCCCGGTTTGAACCGGGACCTTTCGCGTGTAAAGCTTAACGTGATAACCACTACACTATGGAAACCTAGCTCCTGGCGCCTCCCGCCAGGGGGCCTGGTGAGCCAGATTCTGGGTAGTACGGCGGTTTCAGGTCGCAGGGGACAAACTCGGAGCAGGGCCGCAAGCTTTCCCGTTTGTCCCTGGCGACGTTGTAAGGGAAGCAACGCCCACGCTGGATGGGATAACTTCCTCTGCAGCTAAAGGAGCGCTAAGGAGCAGCGTGGGGCCGGTGTCATCTCCAACGCTGAGGGGTAGCTCCGCGTTAAAGGAGGAGAAAAACAAATCTGCTCCAGTAAGACTGTTTCCACCCGGTTTGAACCGGGACCTTTCGCGTGTTAGGCGACGTGATAACCACTACACTATGGAAACCAGACTCTACCCTTGTCTCCTTGGCCTGGGTGGAAAATGGCATAGCGTTCAATGGCTGGTCTTCCCGGGGAAACAAGCCGAAAGAAATGACAAGAAAGATTACGAAAGGCTGAAATCAGTTAATCTGCGGAAAAGCAAACGGCGATAGAGACGGAGAAAGGAGCTCCTCGCTACTCTTACCGTAAAGGGAGGGAGGCACAGAGACATCCGTGCGCACCTGTGCTGCGAAGCAGGCTGTGAACCGTGAGCATTCAGCACCTTAGAAAGGCTTCCTGGACTTTCCCAGAAAAACTCACGCCACTGTTTCCACCCGGTTTGAACCGGGACCTTTCGTGTGAGGCTTAACGTGATAACCACTACACTATGGAAACTAAGCCTGTCCGCCACTTTTCCCGTCGTCCTGTTGGGTTGAGCACTTGCTCCAAGTTTGGACTTAAAAGGGATTGACCTTCAGCCACCCTGGTTCGGCAGTCTTAGTGCCTACCTTCAGGTGCACCCTGCTTCTCCCGAAAAGGGGAGCCTTAAGCCACTCGACGTGTAAGCAACAGGGGCGCCCATCTTCAATCCACCCCAACCGCTGGCCCCAGGACAGAATGTTTCCACCCGGTTTCGAACCGGGACCTTTCGCGTGTAAAGCGAACGTGATAACCACTACACTATGGAAACCTAGCCCCTGGCGCCTCCCTCCAGGGGGCCTGGTGAGCCAGATTCTGGGTAGTACGGCGGTTTCAGGTCGCAGGGGACAAACTCGGAGCAGGGCCGCAAGCTTTCCCGTTTGTCCCTGGCGACGTTGTAAGGGAAGCAACGTCCACGCTGGATGGGATAACTTCCTCTGCAGCTAAAGGAGCGCTAAGGAGCAGCGTGGGGCCGGTGTCATCTCCAACGCTGAGGGGTAGCTCCGCGTTAAAGGAGGGAGAAAAAACAAATCTGCTCCAGTAAGACTGTTTCCACCCGGTTTGAACCGGGACCTTCGCGTGTTAGGCTTAACGTGATAACCACTACACTATGGAAACCAGACTCTACCCTTGTCTCCTTGGCCTGGGTGGAAAATGGCATAGCGTTCAATGGCTGGTCTTCCCGGGGAAACAAGCCGAAAGAAATGACAAGAAAGATTACGAAAGGCTGAAATCAGTTAATCTGCGGAAAAGCAAACGGCGATAGAGACGGAGAAAGGAGCTCCTCGCTACTCTTACCGTAAAGGGAGGGAGGCACAGAGACATCCGTGCGCACCTGTGGTGCGCGAAGCAGGCTGTGAACCGTGAGCATTCAGCACCTTAGAAAGGCTTCCTGGACTTTCCCAGAAAAACTCACGCGCCACTGTTTCCACCCGGTTTCGAACCGGGACCTTTCGCGTGAGGCTTAACGTGATAACCACTACACTATGGAAACTAAGCCTGTCCGCCACTTTTCCCGTCGTCCTGTTGGGTTGAGCACTTGCTCCAAGTTTGGACTTAAAAGGGATTGACCTTCAGCCACCCTGGTTCGGCAGTCTTAGTGCCTACCTTCAGGTGCACCCTGCTTCTCCCGAAAAGGGAGCCTTAAGCCACTCGGCGTCGAGTAAGCAACAGGGGCGCCCATCTTCAATCCACCCCAACCGCTGGCCCCAGGACAGAATGTTTCCACCGGTTTGAACCGGGACCTTTCGCGTGTAAAGCTTAACGTGATAACCACTACACTATGGAAACCTAGCTCCTGGCCGCCTCAGGGGCCTGGTGAGCCAGATTCTGGGTAGTACGGCGGTTTCAGGTCGCAGGGGACAAACTCGAGCAGGGCCGCAAGCTTTCCCGTTTGTCCCTGGCGGCGTTGTAAGGGAAGCAACCGCCCACGCTGGATGGGATAACTTCCTCTGCAGCTAAAGGAGCGCTAAGGAGCAGCGTGGGGCCGGTGTCATCTCCAACGCTGAGGGGTAGCTCCAGCGTTAAAGGAGGGAGAAAAAACAAAACTGCTCCAGTAAGACTGTTTCCACCCGGTTTGAACCGGGACCTTGTCGCGTGTTAGGCTTAACGTGATAACCACTACACTATGGAAACCAGACTCTACCCTTGTCTCCTTGGCCTGGGTGGAAAATGGCATAGCGTTCAATGGCTGGTCTTCCGGGAAACAAGCGAAAGAAATGACAAGAAAGATTACGAAAGGCTGAAATCAGTTAATCTGCGGAAAAGCAAACGGCGATAGAGACGGAGAAAGGAGCTCCTCGCTACTCTTACCGTAAAGGGAGGGAGGCACAGAGACATCCGTGCGCACCTGTGGTGCGCGAAGCAGGCTGTGAACCGTGAGCATTCAGCACCTTAGAAAGGCTTCCTGGACTTTCCCAGAAAAACTCACGCCGCACTGTTTCCACCCGGTTTCGAACCGGGACCTTTTTCGTGTGAGGCTTAACGTGATAACCACTACACTATGGAAACTAAGCCTGTCCGCCACTTTTCCCGTCGTCCTGTTGGGTTGAGCACTTGCTCCAAGTTTGGACTTAAAAGGGATTGACCTTCAGCCACCCTGGTTCGGCAGTCTTAGTGCCTACCTTCAGGTGCACCCTGCTTCTCCCGAAAAGGGAGCCTTAAGCCACTCGGCGTGTAAGCAACAGGGGCGCCCATCTTCAATCCACCCCAACCGCTGGCCCCAGGACAGAATGTTTCCACCCGGTTTCGAACCGGGGACCTTTCGCGTGTAAGCGAGCGTGATAACCACTACACTATGGAAACCTAGCTCCTGGCCTCCCGCCAGGGGGCCTGGTGAGCCAGATTCTGGGTAGTACGGCGGTTTCAGGGCGCAGGGGACAAACCCGGAGCAGGGCCGCAAGCCTTCCCGCTTGTCCCTGGCGGCGTTGTAAGGGAAGCAACGCCCACGCTGGATGGGATAACTTCCTCTGCAGCTAAAGGAGCGCTAAGGAGCAGCGTGGGGCCGGTGTCATCTCCAACGCTGAGGGGTAGCTCCGCGTTAAAGGAGGGAGAAAAAACAAATCTGCTCCAGTAAGACTGTTTCCACCCGGTTTCGAACCGGGACCTTTCGCGTGTTAGGCTTAACGTGATAACCACTACACTATGGAAACCAGACTCTACCCTTGTCTCCTTGGCCTGGGTGGAAAATGGCATAGCGTTCAATGGCTGGTCTTCCGGGAAACAAGCGAAAGAAATGACAAGAAAGATTACGAAAGGCTGAAATCAGTTAATCTGCGGAAAAGCAAACGGCGATAGAGACGGAGAAAGGAGCTCCTCGCTACTCTTACCGTAAAGGGAGGGAGGCACAGAGACATCCGTGCGCACCTGTGGTGCGCGAAGCAGGCTGTGAACCGTGAGCATTCAGCACCTTAGAAAGGCTTCCTGGACTTTCCCAGAAAAACTCACGCGCCACTGTTTCCACCCGGTTTCGAACCGGGACCTTTCGCGTGAGTGTGAGGCTAACGTGATAACCACTACACTATGAAAACTAAGCCTGTCCGCCACTTTTCCCGTCGTCCTGTTGGGTTGAGCACTTGCTCCAAGTTTGGACTTAAAAGGGATTGACCTTCAGCCACCCTGGTTCGGCAGTCTTAGTGCCTACCTTCAGGTGCACCCTGCTTCTCCCGAAAAGGGAGCCTTAAGCCACTCGACGTGTCGTATAAGCAACAGGGGCGCCCATCTTCAATCCACCCCAACCGCTGGCCCCAGGACAGAATGTTTCCACCCGGTTTGAACCGGGACCTTTCGCGTGTAAAGCTTAACGTGATAACCACTACACTATGGAAACCTAGCTCCTGGCGCCCGCCAGGGGCCTGGTGAGCCAGATTCTGGGTAGTACGGCGGTTTCAGGTCGCAGGGGACAAACTCGAGCAGGGCCGCAAGCTTTCCCGTTTGTCCCTGGCGGCGTTGTAAGGGAAGCAACGCCCACGCTGGATGGGATAACTTCCTCTGCAGCTAAAGGAGCGCTAAGGAGCAGCGTGGGGCCGGTGTCATCTCCAACGCTGAGGGGTAGCTCCGCGTTAAAGGAGGGAGAAAAAACAAATCTGCTCCAGTAAGACTGTTTCCACCCGGTTTCGAACCGGGACCTTTCGCGTGTTAGGCTTAACGTGATAACCACTACACTATGGAAACCAGACTCTACCCTTGTCTCCTTGGCCTGGGTGGAAAATGGCATAGCGTTCAATGGCTGGTCTTCCCGGGGAAACAAGCCGAAAGAAATGACAAGAAAGATTACGAAAGGCTGAAATCAGTTAATCTGCGGAAAAGCAAACGGCGATAGAGACGGAGAAAGGAGCTCCTCGCTACTCTTACCGTAAAGGGAGGGAGGCACAGAGACATCCGTGCGCACCTGTGGTGCGCGAAGCAGGCTGTGAACCGTGAGCATTCAGCACCTTAGAAAGGCTTCCTGGACTTTCCCAGAAAAACTCACGCCGTACTGTTTCCACCCGGTTTCGAACCGGGACCTTTCGTGTGAGGCGAACGTGATAACCACTACACTATGGAAACTAAGCCTGTCCGCCACTTTTCCCGTCGTCCTGTTGGGTTGAGCACTTGCTCCAAGTTTGGACTTAAAAGGGATTGACCTTCAGCCACCCTGGTTCGGCAGTCTTAGTGCCTACCTTCAGGTGCACCCTGCTTCTCCCGAAAAGGGAGCCTTAAGCCACTCGACGCATCGTGTAAGCAACAGGGGCGCCCATCTTCAATCCACCCCAACCGCAGGCCCCAGGACAGAATGTTTCCACCCGGTTTGAACCGGGACCTTTCGCGTGTAAAGCTTAACGTGATAACCACTACACTATGGAAACCTAGCTCCTGGCCCGCCAGGGGCCTGGTGAGCCAGATTCTGGGTAGTACGGCGGTTTCAGGTCGCAGGGGACAAACTCGGAGCAGGGCCGCAAGCTTTCCCGTTTGTCCCTGGCGACGTTGTAAGGGAAGCAACGTCCACGCTGGATGGGATAACTTCCTCTGCAGCTAAAGGAGCGCTAAGGAGCAGCGTGGGGCCGGTGTCATCTCCAACGCTGAGGGGTAGCTCCGCGCTAAAGGAGGGAGAAAAAACAAATCTGCTCCAGTAAGACTGTTTCCACCAGGTTTCGAACCGGGGACCTTTCGCGTGTTAGGCTAAACGTGATAACCACTACACTATGGAAACCAGACTCTACCCTTGTCTCCTTGGCCTGGGTGGAAAATGGCATAGCGTTCAATGGCTGGTCTTCCCCGAAACAAGCCAAAGAAATGACAAGAAAGATTACGAAAGGCTGAAATCAGTTAATCTGCGGAAAAGCAAACGGCGATAGAGACGGAGAAAGGAGCTCCTCGCTACTCTTACCGTAAAGGGAGGGAGGCACAGAGACATCCGTGCGCACCTGTGGTGCGCAAGCAGGCTGTGAACCGTGAGCATTCAGCACCTTAGAAAGGCTTCCTGGACTTTCCCAGAAAAACTCACGCCACTGTTTCCACCCGTTTCAAACCGGGACCTTTCGCGTGTGAGGCTTAACGTGATAACCACTACACTATGGAAACTAAGCCTGTCCGCCACTTTTCCCGTCGTCCTGTTGGGTTGAGCACTTGCTCCAAGTTTGGACTTAAAAGGGATTGACCTTCAGCCACCCTGGTTCGGCAGTCTTAGTGCCTACCTTCAGGTGCACCCTGCTTCTCCCGAAAAGGGAGCCTTAAGCCACCTGACGTGTCGTGTAAGCAACAGGGGCGCCCATCTTCAATCCACCCCAACCGCTGGCCCCAGGACAGAATGTTTCCACCCGGTTTCGAACCGGGACCTTCGCGTGTAAAGCTTAACGTGATAACCACTACACTATGGAAACCTAGCTCCTGGCGCCCGCCAGGGGCCTGGTGAGCCAGATTCTGGGTAGTACGGCGGTTTCAGGTCGCAGGGGACAAACTCGAGCAGGGCCGCAAGCTTTCCCGCTTGTCCCTGGCGACGTTGTAAGGGAAGCAACGTCCACGCTGGATGGGATAACTTCCTCTGCAGCTAAAGGAGCGCTAAGGAGCAGCGTGGGGCCGGTGTCATCTCCAACGCTGAGGGGTAGCTCCGCGTTAAAGGAGGGAGAAAAAACAAATCTGCTCCAGTAAGACTGTTTCCACCCGGTTTCGAACCGGGACCTTTCGCGTGTTAGGCTTAACGTGATAACCACTACACTATGGAAACCAGACTCTACCCTTGTCTCCTTGGCCTGGGTGGAAAATGGCATAGCGTTCAATGGCTGGTCTTCCCGGGGAAACAAGCCGAAAGAAATGACAAGAAAGATTACGAAAGGCTGAAATCAGTTAATCTGCGGAAAAGCAAACGGCGATAGAGACGGAGAAAGGAGCTCCTCGCTACTCTTACCGTAAAGGGAGGGAGGCACAGAGACATCCGTGCGCACCTGTGGTGCGCGAAGCAGGCTGTGAACCGTGAGCATTCAGCACCTTAGAAAGGCTTCCTGGACTTTCCCAGAAAAACTCACGCCGTACTGTTTCCACCCGGTTTCGAACCGGGACCTTTCGCGTGTGAGGCTTAACGTGATAACCACTACACTATGGAAACTAAGCCTGTCCGCCACTTTTCCCGTCGTCCTGTTGGGTTGAGCACTTGCTCCAAGTTTGGACTTAAAAGGGATTGACCTTCAGCCACCCTGGTTCGGCAGTCTTAGTGCCTACCTTCAGGTGCACCCTGCTTCTCCCGAAAAGGGGAGCCTTAAGCCACTCGACGTGTAAGCAACAGGGGCGCCCATCTTCAATCCACCCCAACCGCTGGCCCCAGGACAGAATGTTTCCACCCGGTTTCGAACCGGGACCTTTCGCGTAAAGCGAACGTGATAACCACTACACTATGGAAACCTAGCTCCTGGCGCCCGCCAGGGGCCTGGTGAGCCAGATTCTGGGTAGTACGGCGGTTTCAGGTCGCAGGGGACAAACTCGGAGCAGGGCCGCAAGCTTTCCCGTTTGTCCCTGGCGACGTTGTAAGGGAAGCAACGTCCACGCTGGATGGGATAACTTCCTCTGCAGCTAAAGGAGCGCTAAGGAGCAGCGTGGGGCCGGTGTCATCTCCAACGCTGAGGGGTAGCTCCGCGTTAAAGGAGGAGAAAAACAAATCTGCTCCAGTAAGACTGTTTCCACCCGGTTTGAACCGGGACCTTTCGCGTGTTAGGCTTAACGTGATAACCACTACACTATGGAAACCAGACTCTACCCTTGTCTCCTTGGCCTGGGTGGAAAATGGCATAGCGTTCAATGGCTGGTCTTCCCGGGGAAACAAGCCGAAAGAAATGACAAGAAAGATTACGAAAGGCTGAAATCAGTTAATCTGCGGAAAAGCAAACGGCGATAGAGACGGAGAAAGGAGCTCCTCGCTACTCTTACCGTAAAGGGAGGGAGGCACAGAGACATCCGTGCGCACCTGTGGTGCGCGAAGCAGGCTGTGAACCGTGAGCATTCAGCACCTTAGAAAGGCTTCCTGGACTTTCCCAGAAAAACTCACGCGCCACTGTTTCCACCCGGTTTCGAACCGGGGACCTTTCGCGTGTGAGGCGTAACGTGATAACCACTACACTATGGAAACTAAGCCTGTCCGCCACTTTTCCCGTCGTCCTGTTGGGTTGAGCACTTGCTCCAAGTTTGGACTTAAAAGGGATTGACCTTCAGCCACCCTGGTTCGGCAGTCTTAGTGCCTACCTTCAGGTGCACCCTGCTTCTCCCGAAAAAGGGAGCCTTAAGCCACTCGACGTCGTGTAAGCAACAGGGGCGCCCATCTTCAATCCACCCCAACCGCTGGCCCCAGGACAGAATGTTTCCACCCGGTTTGAACCGGGACCTTTCGCGTGTAAAGCAACGTGATAACCACTACACTATGGAAACCTAGCTCCTGGCGCCTCCCGCCAGGGGGCCTGGTGAGCCAGATTCTGGGTAGTACGGCGGGTTTCAGGTCGCAGGGGACAAACTCGGAGCAGGGCCGCAAGCTTTCCCGTTTGTCCCTGGCGACGTTGTAAGGGAAGCAACGTCCACGCTGGATGGGATAACTTCCTCTGCAGCTAAAGGAGCGCTAAGGAGCAGCGTGGGGCCGGTGTCATCTCCAACGCTGAGGGGTAGCTCCGCGTTAAAGGAGGGAGAAAAAACAAATCTGCTCCAGTAAGACTGTTTCCACCCGGTTTCGAACCGGGACCTTTCGCGTGTTAGGCTTAACGTGATAACCACTACACTATGGAAACCAGACTCTACCCTTGTCTCCTTGGCCTGGGTGGAAAATGGCATAGCGTTCAATGGCTGGTCTTCCCGGGGAAACAAGCCGAAAGAAATGACAAGAAAGATTACGAAAGGCTGAAATCAGTTAATCTGCGGAAAAGCAAACGGCGATAGAGACGGAGAAAGGAGCTCCTCGCTACTCTTACCGTAAAGGGAGGGAGGCACAGAGACATCCGTGCGCACCTGTGGTGCGCGAAGCAGGCTGTGAACCGTGAGCATTCAGCACCTTAGAAAGGCTTCCTGGACTTTCCCAGAAAAACTCACGCGCCACTGTTTCCACCCGGTTTCAACCGGGACCTTTCGCGTGTGAGGCAAACGTGATAACCACTACACTATGGAAACTAAGCCTGTCCGCCACTTTTCCCGTCGTCCTGTTGGGTTGAGCACTTGCTCCAAGTTTGGACTTAAAAGGGATTGACCTTCAGCCACCCTGGTTCGGCAGTCTTAGTGCCTACCTTCAGGTGCACCCTGCTTCTCCCGAAAAGGGAGCCTTAAGCCACTCGTGTCGAGTAAGCAACAGGGGCGCCCATCTTCAATCCACCCCAACCGCTGGCCCCAGGACAGAATGTTTCCACCCGGTTTCGAACCGGGACCTTTCACATGTAAAGCTGAACGTGATAACCACTACACTATGGAAACCTAGCTCCTGGCCCGCCAGGGGCCTGGTGAGCCAGATTCTGGGTAGTACGGCGGTTTCAGGTCGCAGGGGACAAACTCGGAGCAGGGCCGCAAGCTTTCCCGTTTGTCCCTGGCGACGCGTTGTAAGGGAAGCAACGCCCACGCTGGATGGGATAACTTCCTCTGCAGCTAAAGGAGCGCTAAGGAGCAGCGTGGGGCCGGTGTCATCTCCAACGCTGAGGGGTAGCTCAGCGTTAAAGGAGGGAGAAAAAACAAATCTGCTCCAGTAAGACTGTTTCCACCCGGTTTCGAACCGGGACCTTTCGCGTGTTAGGCTTAACGTGATAACCACTACACTATGGAAACCAGACTCTACCCTTGTCTCCTTGGCCTGGGTGGAAAATGGCATAGCGTTCAATGGCTGGTCTTCCCGGGGAAACAAGCCGAAAGAAATGACAAGAAAGATTACGAAAGGCTGAAATCAGTTAATCTGCGGAAAAGCAAACGGCGATAGAGACGGAGAAAGGAGCTCCTCGCTACTCTTACCGTAAAGGGAGGGAGGCACAGAGACATCCGTGCGCACCTGTGGTGCGCGAAGCAGGCTGTGAACCGTGAGCATTCAGCACCTTAGAAAGGCTTCCTGGACTTTCCCAGAAAACTCACGCGCCACTGTTTCCACCCGGTTTGAACCGGGACCTTCGCGTGAGGCTTAACGTGATAACCACTACACTATGGAAACTAAGCCTGTCCGCCACTTTTCCCGTCGTCCTGTTGGGTTGAGCACTTGCTCCAAGTTTGGACTTAAAAGGGATTGACCTTCAGCCACCCTGGTTCGGCAGTCTTAGTGCCTACCTTCAGGTGCACCCTGCTTCTCCCGAAAAGGGAGCCTTAAGCCACTTGACGCGTCGAGTAAGCAACAGGGGCGCCCATCTTCAATCCACCCCAACCGCTGGCCCCAGGACAGAATGTTTCCACCCGGTTTCGAACCGGGACCTTTCGCGTGTAAAGCTTAACGTGATAACCACTACACTATGGAAACCTAGCTCCTGGCGCCGCCAGGGGCCTGATGAGCCAGATTCTGGGTAGTACGACGGTTTCAGGTCGCAGGGGACAAACTCGGAGCAGGGCCGCAAGCTTTCCCGCTTGTCCCTGGCGACGTTGTAAGGGAAGCAACGTCCACGCTGGATGGGATAACTTCCTCTGCAGCTAAAGGAGCGCTAAGGAGCAGCGTGGGGCCGGTGTCATCTCCAACGCTGAGGGTAGCTCGCGCTAAAGGAGGGAGAAAAACAAATCTGCTCCAGTAAGACTGTTTCCACCCGGTTTGAACCGGGACCTTTCGCGTGTTAGGCTTAACGTGATAACCACTACACTATGGAAACCAGACTCTACCCTTGTCTCCTTGGCCTGGGTGGAAAATGGCATAGCGTTCAATGGCTGGTCTTCCGGGAAACAAGCCGAAAGAAATGACAAGAAAGATTACGAAAGGCTGACCCCGGTAAAGGGAGAAGGGCAGGCTTTGGTCCAGCGTTAAGGAGGGGAAAGGGGGGAAGAGGGTTTCCCGGAAAAAACCTTGGGTTAAGCCTGTTCAAAATGGAACCACCTATTACTATTAAACCCTAATATGGCATAGACCAATTTCTTGGCCGGGTGGAAATTGGAAAATGGAAAAAAACAAAGGGGAAAAGTTAAAAAAAGAAGGCGTAACGGAAAAGCAACGCTATTACGGGAAAGGGGGGCACCTTTCCCGGGGGGGCCCGGGCGCAACCGGCTTTCGGGCCGCCGCGGCCCCCTTCCAGAAAAAAACCCTTTTCCCCCGTTGAACCGGGCCCTTTTCAAGGTTTAACCTAATAGGGCCGCAACCCTCCTGGAATTTTGCCCCCTTTTCCCGGGTTCCCCCCCGTTTGGACTTAAAATTCCTCCACCCTGGTTCCGTTTGGCCTTAGGGGACCCGAACCCCGAAAACCCCCCTTTCCCCCCGGCCCAAAAGCCCCCCGTCCCCCGGGAAACCCTTTCGGGTTAACGGATACTTCACCATGGGAAAACCGGCCCCTCCGGAAAGTGGAAACCCCCAGGGTCGGGCAAAGGGCCGGGAAAAGGGGGAGCCCCCTTGTCCCCGGGGTGCAGGGGACCCCGCCGAGGGTCTTTCCTAAAGAAGCGAGGAAGGCCCCGGGGGGGGTTGGGAGAAGGGGGGAGACCCCCTGCCGTTAAACGGTTTACGAACGGGGAAAAATGGCGAGCTTTACCTGAACCGACTACCATTGCTTCCTTGCCTGGGTGGAAATGCAGTTATTCTGGCTTCGGAAACAAGCAAATAAGAAAAATCACGAGGCTAAATCAGTAAATGGGAAAAGCGGGGGGAAGAAAGGGAACCCTACCAGAAAGGGGCAGGACACCTTGCACCTGTGGTGCAACGGACTAGCATCAACCACCAAAAGGCTCCTGGCTTTCCCAAAAGCGCCTGTTTACCCGGACCGGGACGCGTTGGCGGTTAACCACACTATGGAACTAACCTGCTGCCACTTTCCCTGTTGGGTTAGCCACCTGTCAATTTGATTAAGTTGCCACAGCCCCTGGCCATTTCCCCTTTGCCCCTCAGGGCCCCTTTAAATGGGAGCCTTAAGCCACGGCTGCCGAATAGCAACGCGGCCCCCACACGCCCACCGGGCTTCCCGGTGAACTGTACCTTGGTGTGCGCGGGAAACCTAACTATGAAACCGGTTGGACGCTCTGGGCCGGTAACCAGATCTGGGACTGCGTTTCAGGTAGGAGGAAACCAGGCAGGGATAGCTTTCGTTGCCCAGGGGGCGTGGGGAACAAGCTACGCTGGATGGGATAACCTCCCTTCTAAGGGGGCAAGACCTGACTGGGCGGTACCCCTAGGAAAATAAGGGCAAAAAACTCTCCCGTAGGGTTCCCGGTTTAAGGTACCCAAGGTAACTAACACCTCCCTAAAACCCAGTCACCCTGTTTCCGGAAAGGGGCGAAAATGCATGCGTCAAAAGGCGGCAAAGGAACGCCGAAAGAAAAGCAGAAGATTTCGAAGGCGCATCAAACTGCGGAAACACAAGGAAAGGCCCCCCTTTCACAGGGAGGGGACAATCTGCGACCTTATCCGAACAAACCTGAACCGTGACATCCCCTTAGAAAGGGCCCCGGAATTCCCCAGGGAAAAAGCCTCCCCGTTTCCAGCTTTTAAGCGGGACCGAGTTGCACCAATAAAATCCTTAAACAGCGGTAATCCCTCCCTCGTCATGTTAGCACTTGCCCAGGGGATTTAAGGATTGACTTACCACCCGGTGAAACTTAGTCCTACCTAGGGCCCCCCCTTCCAAAGGGGCCAAAACACTTTGCGGGGAAGCCAACCAAACCACAACCCAAGCTGCCCCAGGGAATGTTCCGATTGAACGGGGACCTTCACGTTAGGAGGGAACACTAAGTTGAACCGCTGGCCCGCCTGGGGAGCTGGGCCGTTAAGGTAACCGTTTCAAAGGGGTAGGGCAACCGGTCGCCGGACTTCCGTTGCAAGTGGTTTAAGAAACAGCCATGGTCCCCTCTGGGGAGTGGGGGAACGGCTGGCGTTCCCCAAAAAGGGTACCCGTTAAGGGGAAAATCAATGTCAGTAAACTGTCTCCCGGGGAACGGGACCTTCAGCGTGTAGGGCGTGAACGAAACTAACCACCAACGCGGGTGGGGGGAGGAATTCAAGCTTCAATGGCAAGGACCGGGAACAAGGAAAATGCGGAGGGGCTGTGAACAGATTACTGGGAATGGCGGCGATACCGAGAGGGCCCCCCTTCCCTTTTGCTTAAGGAAAGGGAAAACCACCTTTTTAGTGCGCTAAAACACTGTCGTGGGCATTCAACCCCGAAGCCAGGATTTCCCAAAACCACGCCCTTAGTTTCACCCCGGTGACCGCTTAAGGGACGTGAACCTACACTATGGAACAAGCCTCCCTTTCCCTCCCGGTGGGGCGCCATTGGAAAGGGTTACCCGGAGGGGCAAGCGTAAACCCCATCGGAACCGTTGGGGAACGGGGCCTTAGAACGGCGTGGTCTAAGAAGGACAACCCCCTCCCACGTGGCCCCGGAGAACCCCGGTTTGAACCGTGAAGAGCCTTTTTCAAAAGCGGCTATACCACTACTGAACCGGGCTCCCCTCCGCGGACCTGAAAAGCCAATCTTAGTACGCGTTTCGAAGGACGAATTAGAAGCCAATTCGTTCCCACTTGAAAACACGCCGCGCTGTGGAACTTTCTCTGAAGGGCGCTCGGAAGGCGGATTTAACCCACGTGGGAGTCAGAAATTTAAAAAGGAAAAAACCCACAAAGTTTCCACGGTTTAACCGGGACCTAGAGGTTGGGCGACGTGTCCAATGGAACGTCTAGGCCGGGGGGCCGGGAAGCTGGCTTTCATGGCCTTGGGCCGGAAACCGAGAAACCCCCCCCGAAAAGCTCGGAAAAGCAAGGGGTAAGAAAGCCCCTTCCCGAAAAGGGCCAGGTCAACCCGGCTTTGTGGCCGCGAAACAACTTCCGAACACAGCACCTTAAAAGGCCGGGTCCAAAATCTGCCGCTGGTTTCCCGGGGAAACAGGACCGGTTTGGGGGGTAATCCCAAATAAGGAAAACCTGTGACTTTCCACAAGGGGCCGTTGGTTTGGAAGGGGAAAAATTTACTAAAAGGGTTGCCTCAAGCGGGCGCCTTTTCCACCTTCGGGCCCCTTTCCGAAAAGGGGCCAAAACCACTTTCCCCGGGTTCATTAGGGTTAAAACCACCAAGGCCCCGGACAAGTTCCAATTTTGGGTTACGGTAATGGTTAAACAAACCAAAAAAGGGCCGGGCTCCCGGGCCCCGAGCCGGGAATTGCCCTGGGGGCATAGGGCAAAAAAAACCCCCAACCCCCTTTGCCCGGCGGGTTAAAGGGAAACCGGGGCCCGGGATGGATAACCCCCAGAAAAGGGGGCCCCCGGGGGGGTGCATTCCCGGGGGAGGGAGCTGGAAGGGGAAAAAAAAAAACGCCCGAAGCGTTTCCCCGGGGAAAGGGGGGCCAAGGGGGGTTTAAACCCTCACGGGACCTGGGCCAACCGGGGGAAAAACCCCCCCGGGGGGGGGGTTTTTAAAAAAGGGGGGAAAAAAACCCAAAAAAAAATTTATAACGGAAATTGGGGAAAAAAACGGATAAGGGGGGAAACCCCCCTTTCCCTTTGGGAAAGGCAAGGCAGGGGCCCCAAATGAAGAAAAAAAGAACCCTAGCACAGACCCTTAAAAACTTCTGGGAAAAAAAAACCCCCTTTTCACCCTTTTTAAGGGGCCGGGGGGTTTTTTTCCCCAGGAAAAAACCGTTTCTTTTTGCCCTGGGGTTCCAAAAGAAACTTGCCAGAAAGCACCGGATTCAGGCAAACTCCGCCGCTACTGGAAGGGCACGGACCTTTCACCAGTTAGCAAGGGTACTGCACGCACTATGGAAACACTCGCTTCCAAAACTCGCCGCTTGGTTCTCCTCCAGTTTGGACCAACTTGCTTAGGACCTGATACGCACTAGTGGCTCTAGCCTTCAGTGCACCCGCTCTCCAAATGGGGCCTTAGCACTGCGTTGGGGGAAAAGGGCCATCTTCAATGCACCCCAACCCGGGGCCCCCGGACAGAATTTCCACCGAAACGGGAGCTTAACCCTTGCGAGTGATAAGCACACAATGGAAACCTCCTCCGCCCCCCCGGACCAGGAGCGTTTCGGGTTCGACAGTGGGGCTTGGGACTGGAGCGGCGCAAGCCTGCCCGCGCGATAGCTGGCCGGTTGGGTAACTCCGGTTAGGCGCAGGACAACGCGGGGCGATTCCCGTGCTACGCGTTAAGAGGAACAACTGCTGGATAAGATTCTCCGTTAACAGGACTTCGGGGAGACTCCACGTGACTCCTTCAGGAAACAGTCCCCTGTCTCCGGTGGAAATGCAAGGTTCAAGGCTGGCTTCGGAAAGGAAGAATACGAAGAACGAAAGGCGAACCGTTCCTGGAGGGGGAAAGGGCGAATATGGCTGGTCTCTGGAAGGAGAGCACAGAGAATCGTACGCCCGAAATCAAATCACGGAACAGGGGAAAAAGGAAAAAACTCCTGACTTTCCAAAACAGGCACAGCATCCGTTTGCGGACCTTTGGGGAGCTAGTGAATTACTAAAAGGTTCAGCCTTCGCCACTTTCCTTTCGCGGTTGGCACGTGGGCCCTTGCTTAAAAGGATTGACCCACACCTGGTAACTAAGCCTGTCTCCTTCTACCCTATCCTGTGAATGGCCTTAAGCCCGGTTAAAGTTGACAGACCACCTATCGGCCACGCTCTCGGCAGACTTTCCCCGTAAGGGGTGCTTAAGCCAGGGATAACACAGGGCCCATATCCGCCAACCCTGGCCCAGGAGAAGTTCCAGGTTCGGCGGTCTTCCGGAAAGCCGAGCAGCGCCAATTTTTCCCGGCGACCCCCAGGGGAAAAGCAAGCCGATGGGACATTTTGGTCAAGGACTAGGGGTGGGATGCATTCCCGCTGGGGCGTTAGAGGGAAAACATGCTGGGTAAATTCCACCGCTCAAGGGCGCAAAGTGGGGGAGTCATCCAAACGAGGGGAAACCACTTAACAGAAAACCAAGCTGGGGAAATCCACCAGTTCAAGGGGGCTTCGGCTGATGAGTGAAAATACAGGCTGAAACCAGTTACTCTGGGCCAACTTAGGGAAAAAGGCTCAAGCTTCCACTTAAACGAGCAAGAATGACAGAAGATAAGGTACACAGTAACTGTGAAGGCATTAGCACCTAGACCTTCCGTTTCCAGAACTCCGCCACTGTTGCCTTGAACCGGACCGTTGGGTAGCCACTACAGGTCGATCTCCAGAAAACCTTTCCGCCGTTCCAGTTAGACTTGGCCATTTGACTTGGGCTGACTCCCAACTAGTTGCCGTCTTATCACTCCCTTCGGTGACTGCTTCCCCAAATTGGACTTATACCACTTAGCACTGGTCCCATCTTGATCCACCCCAAGGGCCCCCGGACAAATGGGCACCCGTTCACCGGGACTTCACGGAAGCAACGCCACTACACGGAACCTGGCCCCGAGCGTATCCAGCCGTGCGGGGCCATTCGCGTGACGGGGGTTTTAACCGGGAAACAACTCAGCGGGCACGCAACTTTCCGGTCTGGGTAATCGGAGTACGTCAACTCGGGGGACTCCTTGCCGCTTAGGTGCAAGGACGCGTGCGGCACCCCGCGAGGGAAACATTTTAAAAGGAAAAATTCAGTAAGACGTTCACGGTTCCAGCGAGGGGTACCTTCGGTAGGAGGAAAACAAACACTTGGAAACTGCTTCCACTGTTCCGGGCCTGTGGGGAGCTTAGGTTCCCTGGAAACAAGATTGCCTTGGGCCTTGGGAAATTCTAGCTTAATGGGGTCTTCGGGCAAAAAAGCCAGAAAGAAGGCTTTCATCCGCGGAAAAAAGGGGACAAAGGCCCCTCTGTCCGACGAAGGCGACTGTGAACCGTGGCTTGGGACTTAAGTAACCTACTGAAAAGCCCCCCTTTTTCCCCGGGTCACCGGGGAA